>NW_027043403.1:56101-114752 GCF_036013475.1 Columba livia | reverse complement strand
TGCCACACAGCACAGCTTCCTGCTCCCACCACGCACAGACCCACTTGCTTCCGGCGCTCGGCTCGCCTCCTCCGGCGCTCTTTCGTGCCAAGTTGTCCCTCTGCATCTGAAATCAAGGTATTCAACAAGTTACCCAGGAGCTCATCAACAGCTTGACCATTCCACAGGTCTGCTTTCTATTCAGGAATCCCACAACAAGGTCTAATTGAGTCCCAAAGACCACTGGGGAACGGACTGTCCGCTCCCCTCCCCACGGCTACTCCGTCCCAGATGACCGCACAACCTCTGCCTACGCAGGATAACATGTCCATAGATCAATCGTGGACTCCTAAACTCAGTCCGCCCGCTCCTAACTCTACACCTCCGGGCAGAGCAGCTCCGAGCCAAACGCGCACGTGCTTAGACAGATGCTCCACACAACATTATAGACGACCCGACAGCAATAACACCAAAAATGCTCCACAACAAAAATGACTAAGAACCAGAGACGGCAACAGCAAAAATTACCTGCGGGGAGGCAGGGGTGAGGCGAGGAGCCTCTACTGCAACCCAAGAAAAAAAAGGAGCCGAACGTCACGGCCCCTTAGGAGACGCAAGCTCTAGCGCAAACACGCAGAGACGACGCAAATACGAGAAGCTGCTACAAGACCTAAAACCTTCAAGATGCTGGGAATAAAGTGCCAGTCCCTTAGACTGGACGGGTAGACAGCACAGCTGCCGGCACAGCCCAGGACAAACGCCACAAACACCCCTGACCAGAAGCGGCCGAAAGGGAAGAAACCCCGCCACGCTTTCGGCTGCCGACACCAGAAAACCAGCGCCCAATCGGCGCTACGCCGATCGGCACCGGCGTTCCAGATGCCGGGATGGCACCCGAGATGCCTTTCGTGCCCCTCGAACGCAACGAGACCCCAGGATCGTCTGACAGGCGCAAGGCAGGCTTCCCGAAATACACCACAACGCAGACGCAGGCTGGAGCTGCCCTGCCCGGCACACGCTGGCATCGCACGGTAAAGGTCCCCGGGCCCTTCACCTGCGCCAAGGGCATGGTTCCTGGACGGCCCTTGCCCTTAGCAGAGCTAAACCCCCCGTCCCTGCGATTCCCAGCCCCTTCCCAGCCCTCGCGCCTCCACTTAGCTTTCAGAGGGCCGAGGGACCGAACCCATCTTCAGCAGAGGAAAACGCCACGTGTGCCAACGGGCGTCTTCCCGCGTCGCCGGGTTCCTCTTCAGCGCCTGCAGAAACACGAGAAAGCACACGCTCGCTAAGCCGCGCCGACACACGGCGCCGCGGGGGCAAACGCCGACCCCTTCCGCAACACCCACCTCCTGCTGAGTTCCAGGGCGGTCCGGTCAGCGTGTCGTGGCGCGGGCGCGGTCACAAACCCTCATCGCTTGTGACGCCTGAGACGGCGAGAAACAAAGAACTGTAGCTCTTTGAACGAAACCCTGGCCCCACGCTCCTCCTCGCCCCTACCACGGCTCCGTGCTCACCTTGCCAGAGGAGCTGCGCTGCCGATACCCAGCTTTCCACTTTGCTTCACACCTAGAAAAGAGAGAAACGACCAAACTTAGCTAGAGCCACACAGCCACAGCTTCCTGCTCCCACCACGCACAGACCCACTTGCTTCCGGCGCTCGGCTCGCCTCCTCCGTCGCTCTTTCGTGCCAAGTTGTCCCTCTGCATCTCAAATCAAGGTATTCAACAAGTTACCAGGAGCTCATCAACAGCTTGACCATTCCACAGGTGTGCTTTCTATTCAGGAATCCCACAACAAGGTCTAATTGAGTCCCAAAGACCACTGGGGAACGGACTGTCCGCTCCCCTGCCCACGGCTACTCCGTCCCAGATGACCACACAACCTCTGCCTACGCAGGATAACATGTCCACAGATCAATCGTGGACTCCTAAACTCAGTCCGCCCGCTCCTAACTCTACATCTCCGGGCAGAGCAGCTCCGAGCCAAACGCGCACGTGCTTAGACAGATGCTCCACACAACATTATAGACGACCCGACAGCAATAACACCAAAAATGCTCCACAACAAAAATGACCCCGAACCAGAGACGGCAACAGCAAAAATAACCTGCGGGGAGGCAGGGTGAGGCGAGGAGCCTCTACTGCAACCCCAGAAAAAAAAAGGAGCCGAACGTCACGGCCCCTTATGAGACGGCAGCTCTGGCGCAAACACGCAGAGACGGCGCAAATACGAGAAGCTGCTACAAGACCTAAAACCTTCAAGATGCTGGGAATAAAGTGCCAGTCCCTTAGACTGGACGGGTAGAGAGCACAGCTGCCGGCACAGCCCAGGACAACGCCACAAACACCCCTGACCAGAAGCGGCCGAAAGGCAAGAACCCGCCACGCTTTCGGCTGCCGACACCAGAAAACCAGCGCCCAATCGGCGCTACGCCGATCGGCACCGGCGTTCCAGATGCCGGGATGGCACCCGAGATGCCTTTCGTGCCCCTCGAACGCAACGAGACCCCAGGATCGTCTGACAGGCGCAAGCAGGCTTCCCGAACTACACCACAACGCAGACGCAGGCTGGAGCTGCCCTGCCCGGCACACGCTGCATCGCACGGTAAAGGTCCCCGGGCCCTTCATCCGCGCCAAGGGCACGGTTCCTGGGACGGGCCCTTGCCCTTAGCAGAGCTAAACCCCCGTCCCTGCGATTCCCAGCCCCTTCCCAGCCCTCGCGCCTCCACTTAGCTTTCAGAGGGCCGAGGGACCGAACCCATCTTCAGCAGAGGAAAACGCCACGTGTGCCAACGGGCGTCTTCCCGCGTCGCCGGGTTCCTCTTCAGCGCCTGCAGAAACACGAGAAAGCACACGCTCGCTAAGCCGCGCCGGCACACGGCGCCGCGGGGCAAACGCCGACCCCTTCCGCAACACCCACCTCCTGCTGAGTTCCAGGGCGGTCCGGTCAGCGTGTCGTGGCGCGGGCGCTGTCACAAACCCTCATCGCTTGTGACGCCTGAGACGGCGAGAAACAAAGAACTGTAGCTCTTTGAACGAAACCCTGGCCCCACGCTCCTCCTCGCCCCTACCACGGCTCCGTGCTCACCTTGCCAGAGGAGCTGCGCTGCCGATACCCAGCTTTCCACTTTGCTTCACACCTAGAAAAGAGAGAAACGACCAAACTTAGCTAGAGCCACACAGCACAGCTTCCTGCTCCCACCACGCACAGACCCACTTGCTTCCGGCGCTCGGCTCGCCTCCTCCGTCGCTCTTTCGTGCCAAGTTGTCCCTCTGCATCTCAAATCAAGGTATTCAACAAGTTACCCAGGAGCTCATCAACAGCTTGACCATTCCACAGGTGTGCTTTCTATTCAGGAATCCCACAACAAGGTCTAATTGAGTCCCAAAGACCACTGGGGAACGGACTGTCCGCTCCCCTGCCCACGGCTACTCCGTCCCAGATGACCACACAACCTCTGCCTACGCAGGATAACATGTCCACAGATCAATCGTGGACTCCTAAACTCAGTCCGCCCGCTCCTAACTCTACACCTCCGGGCAGAGCAGCTCCGAGCCAAACGCGCACGTGCTTAGACAGATGCTCCACACAACATTATAGACGACCCGACAGCAATAACACCAAAAATGCTCCACAACAAAAATGACCCCGAACCAGAGACGGCAACAGCAAAAATAACCTGCGGGGAGGCAGGGGTGAGGCGAGGAGCCTCTACTGCAACCCCAGAAAAAAAAGGAGCCGAACGTCACGGCCCCTTATGAGACGGCAGCTCTGGCGCAAACACGCAGAGACGGCGCAAATACGAGAAGCTGCTACAAGACCTAAAACCTTCAAGATGCTGGGAATAAAGTGCCAGTCCCTTAGACTGGACGGGTAGAGAGCACAGCTGCCGGCACAGCCCAGGACAACGCCACAAACACCCCTGACCAGAAGCGGCCGAAAGGCAAGAACCCGCCACGCTTTCGGCTGCCGACACCAGAAAACCAGCGCCCAATCGGCGCTACGCCGATCGGCACCGGCGTTCCAGATGCCGGGATGGCACCCGAGATGCCTTTCGTGCCCCTCGAACGCAACGAGACCCCAGGATCGTCTGACAGGCGCAAGGCAGGCTTCCCGAAATACACCACAACGCAGACGCAGGCTGGAGCTGCCCTGCACGGCACACGCTGGCATCGCACGGTAAAGGTCCCCGGGCCCTTCATCCGCGCCAAGGGCACGGTTCCTGGACGGCCCTTGCCCTTAGCAGAGCTAAACCCCCCGTCCCTGCGATTCCCAGCCCCTTCCCAGCCCTCGCGCCTCCACTTAGCTTTCAGAGGGCCGAGGGACCGAACCCATCTTCAGCAGAGGAAAACGCCACGTGTGCCAACGGGCGTCTTCCCGCGTCGCCGGGTTCCTCTTCAGCGCCTGCAGAAACACGAGAAAGCACACGCTCGCTAAGCCGCGCCGGCACACGGCGCCGCGGGGCAAACGCCGACCCCTTCCGCAACACCCACCTCCTGCTGAGTTCCAGGGCGGTCCGGTCAGCGTGTCGTGGCGCGGGCGCTGTCACAAACCCTCATCGCTTGTGACGCCTGAGACGGCGAGAAACAAAGAACTGTAGCTCTTTGAACGAAACCCTGGCCCTACGCTCCTCCTCGCCCCTACCACGGCTCCGTGCTCACCTTGCCAGAGGAGCTGCGCTGCCGATACCCAGCTTTCCACTTTGCTTCACGCCTAGAAAAGAGAGAAACGACCAAACTTAGCTAGAGCCACACAGCACAGCTTCCTGCTCCCACCACGCACAGACCCACTTGCTTCCGGCGCTCGGCTCGCCTCCTCCGCCGCTCTTTCGTGCCAAGTTGTCCCTCTGCATCTGAAATCAAGGTATTCAACAAGTTACCAAGGAGCTCATCAACAGCTTGACCATTCCACGGGTCTGCTTTCTATTCAGGAATCCCACAACAAGGTCTAATTGAGTCCCAAAGACCACTGGGGAACGGACTGTCCGCTCCCCTGCCCACGGCTACTCCGTCCCAGATGACCGCACAACCTCTGCCTACGCAGGATAACATGTCCACAGATCAATCGTGGACTCCTAAACTCAGTCCGCCCGCTCCTAACTCTACACCTCCGGGCAGAGCAGCTCCGAGCCAAACGCGCACGTGCTTAGACAGATGCTCCACACAACATTATAGACGACCCGACAGCAATAACACCAAAAATGCTCCACAACAAAAATGACTCCAAACCAGAGACGGCAACAGCAAAAATTACCTGCGGGGAGACAGGGGTGAGGGCGAGGAGCCCCTACTGCAACCCCAGAAAAAAAAGGAGCCGAACGTCACGGCGCCTTATGAGACGGCAGCTCTGGCGCAAACACGCAGAGACGGCGCAAATACGAGAAGCTGCTACAAGACCTAAAACCTTCAAGATGCTGGGAATAAAGTGCCAGTCCCTCAGACTGGATGGGTAGAGAGCACAGCTGAAGGCACAGCCCAGGACAACGCCACAAACACCCCTGACCAGAAGCGGCCGAAAGGCAAGAACCCGCCACGCTTTCGGCTGCCGACACCAGAAAACCAGCGCCCAATCGGCGCTACGCCGATCGGCACCGGCGTTCCAGATGCCGGGATGGCACCCGAGATGCCTTTCGTGCCCCTCGAACGCAACGAGACCCCAGGATCGTCTGACAGGCGCAAGGCAGGCTTCCCGAACTACACCACAACGCAGACGCAGGCTGGAGCTGCCCTGCCCGGCACACGCTGACATCGCACGGTAAAGGTCCCCGGGCCCTTCACCCGCACCAAGGGCACGGTTCCTAGACGGCCCTTGCCCTTAGCAGAGCTAAGCCCACCGTCCCTGCGCTTCCCAGCCCCTTCCCAGCCCTCGCGCCTCCACTTAGCTTTCAGAGGGCCGAGGGACCGAACCCATCTTCAGCAGAGGAAAACGCCACGTGTGCCAACGGGCGTCTTCCCGCGTCGCCGGGTTCCTCTTCAGCGCCTGCAGGAACACGAGAAAGCACACGCTCGCTAAGCCGCGCTGGCACACGGCGCCGCGGGGCAAACGCCGACCCCTTCCGCAACACCCACCTCCTGCTGAGTTCCAGGGCGGTCCGGTCAGCGTGTCGTGGCGCGGGCGCGGTCACAAACCCTCATCGCTTGTGACGCCTAAGACGGCGAGAAACAAAGAACTGTAGCTCTTTGAACGAAACCCTGGCCCCACGCTCCTCCTCGCCCCTACCACGGCTCCGTGCTCACCTTGCCAGAGGAGCTGCGCTGCCGATACCCAGCTTTCCACTTTGCTTCACGCCTAGAAAAGAGAGAAACGACCAAACTTAGCTAGAGCCACACAGCACAGCTTCCTGCTCCCACCACGCACAGACCCACTTGCTTCCGGCGCTCGGCTCGCCTCCTCCGGCGCTCTTTCGTGCCAAGTTGTCCCTCTGCATCTGAAATCAAGGTATTCAACAAGTTACCCAGGAGCTCATCAACAGCTTGACCATTCCACGGGTCTGCTTTCTATTCAGGAATCCCACAACAAGGTCTAATTGAGTCCCAAAGACCACTGGGGAACGGACTGTCCGCTTCCCTCCCCACGGCTACTCCATCCCAGATGACCGCACAACCTCTGCCTACGCAGGATAACATGTCCACAGATCAATCGTGGACTCCTAAACTCAGTCCACCCGCTCCTAACTCTACTCCTCCGGGCAGAGCAGCTCCGAGCCAAACGCGCACGTGCTTAGACAGATGCTCCACACAACATTATAGACGACCCGACAGCAATAACACCAAAAATGCTCCACAACAAAAATGACTCCGAACCAGAGACGGCAACAGCAAAAATAACCTGCGGGGAGGCAGGGGTGAGGCGAGGAGCCTCTACTGCAACCCCAGAAAAAAAAGGAGCCGAACGTCACGGCCCCTTATGAGACGGCAGCTCTGGCGCAAACACGCAGAGACGGCGCAAATACGAGAAGCTGCTACAAGACCTAAAACCTTCAAGATGCTGGGAATAAAGTGCCAGTCCCTTAGACTGGATGGGTAGAGAGCACAGCTGCCGGCACAGCCCAGGACAACGCCACAAACACCACTGACCAGAAGCGGCCGAAAGGCAAGAACCCGCCACGCTTTCGGCTGCCGACACCAGAAAACCAGCGCCCAATCGGCGCTATGCCGATCGGCACCGGCGTTCCAGATGCCGGGACGGCACCCGAGATGCCTTTCGTGCCCCTCGAACGCAACGAGACCCCAGGATCGTCTGACAGGCACAAGGCAGGCTTCCCGAAATACACCACAACGCAGACGCAGGCTGGAGCTGCCCTGCCCGGCACACGCTGGCATCGCACGGTAAAGGTCCCCGGGCCCTTCACCCGCGCCAAGGGCACGGTTCCTGGACGGCCCTTGCCCTTAGCAGAGCTAAGCCCACCGTCCCTGCGATTCCCAGCCCCTTCCCAGCCCTCGCGCCTCCACTTAGCTTTCAGAGGGCCGAGGGACCGAACCCATCTTCAGCAGAGGAAAATGCCACGTGTGCCAACGGGCGTCTTCCCGCGTCGCCGGGTTCCTCTTCAGCGCCTGCAGAAACACGAGAAAGCACACGCTCGCTAAGCCACGCTGGCACACGGCGCCGCGGGGCAAACGCCGACCCCTTCCGCAACACCCACCTCCTGCTGAGTTCCAGGGCGGTCCGGTCAGCGTGTCGTGGCGCGGGCGCGGTCACAAACCCTCATCGCTTGTGACGCCTAAGACGGCGAGAAACAAAGAACTGTAGCTCTTTGAACGAAACCCTGGCCCCACGCTCCTCCTCGCCCCTACCACGGCTCCGTGCTCACCTTGCCAGAGGAGCTGCGCTGCCAATACCCAGCTTTCCACTTTGCCTCACACCTAGAAAAGAGAGAAACGACCAAACTTAGCTAGAGCCACACAGCACAGCTTCCTGCTCCCACCACGCACAGACCCACTTGCTTCCGGCGCTCGGCTCGCCTCCTCCGGCGCTCTTTCGTGCCAAGTTGTCCCTCTGCATCTGAAATCAAGGTATTCAACAAGTTACCCAGGAGCTCATCAACAGCTTGACCATTCCACGGGTCTGCTTTCTATTCAGGAATCCCACAACAAGGTCTAATTGAGTCCCAAAGACCACTGGGGAACGGACTGTCCGCTCCCCTCCCCACGGCTACTCCGTCCCAGATGACTGCACAACCTCTGCCTACGCAGGATAACATGTCCACAGATCAATCGTGGACTCCTAAACTCAGTCCGCCCGCTCCTAACTCTACACCTCCGGGCAGAGCAGCTCCGAGCCAAACGCGCACGTGCTTAGACAGATGCTCCACACAACATTATAGACGACCCGACAGCAATAACACCAAAAATGCTCCACAACAAAAATGACTCCGAACCAGAGACGGCAACAGCAAAAATAACCTGCGGGGAGGCAGGGGTGAGGCGAGGAGCCTCTACTGCAACGCCAGAAAAAAAAGGAGCCGAACGTCACGGCCCCTTATGAGACGGCAGCTCTGGCGCAAACACGCAGAGACGGCGCAAATACGAGAAGCTGCTACAAGACCTAAAACCTTCAAGATGCTGGGAATAAAGTGCCAGTCCCTTAGACTGGATGGGCAGAGAGCACAGCTGCCGGCACAGCCCAGGACAACGCCACAAACACCACTGACCAGAAGCGGCCGAAAGGCAAGAACCCGCCACGCTTTCGGCTGCCGACACCAGAAAACCAGCGCCCAATCGGCGCTACGCCGATCGGCACCGGCGTTCCAGATGCCGGGACGGCACCCGAGATGCCTTTCGTGCCCCTCGAACGCAACGAGACCCCAGGATCGTCTGACAGGCGCAAGGCAGGCTTCCCGAAATACACCACAACGCAGACGCAGGCTGGAGCTGCCCTGCCCGGCACACGCTGGCATCGCACGGTAAAGGTCCCCGGGCCCTTCACCCGCGCCAAGGGCACGGTTCCTGGACGGCCCTTGCCCTTAGCAGAGCTAAGCCCACCGTCCCTGCGATTCCCAGCCCCTTCCCAGCCCTCGCGCCTCCACTTAGCTTTCAGAGGGCCGAGGGACCGAACCCATCTTCAGCAGAGGAAAATGCCACGTGTGCCAACGGGCGTCTTCCCGCGTCGCCGGGTTCCTCTTCAGTGCCTGCAGAAACACGAGAAAGCACACGCTCGCTAAGCCGCGCTGGCACACGGCGCCGCGGGGCAAACGCCGACCCCTTCCGCAACACCCACCTCCTGCTGAGTTCCAGGGCGGTCCGGTCAGCGTGTCGTGGCGCGGGCGCGGTCACAAACCCTCATCGCTTGTGACGCCTAAGACGGTGAGAAACAAAGAACTGTAGCTCTTTGAACGAAACCCTGGCCCCACGCTCCTCCTCGCCCCTACCACGGCTCCGTGCTCACCTTGCCAGAGGAGCTGCGCTGCCGATACCCAGCTTTCCACTTTGCCTCACGCCTAGAAAAGAGAGAAACGACCAAACTTAGCTAGAGCCACACAGCACAGCTTCCTGCTCCCACCACGCACAGACCCACTTGCTTCCGGCGCTCGGCTCGCCTCCTCCGGCGCTCTTTTGTGCCAAGTTGTCCCTCTGCATCTGAAATCAAGGTATTCAACAAGTTACCCAGGAGCTCATCAACAGCTTGACCATTCCACGGGTCTGCTTTCTATTCAGGAATCCCACAACAAGGTCTAATTGAGTCCCAAAGACCACTGGGGAACGGACTGTCCGCTCCCCTGCCCACGGCTACTCCGTCCCAGATGACCGCACAACCTCTGCCTACGCAGGATAACATGTCCACAGATCAATCGTGGACTCCTAAACTCAGTCCGCCCGCTCCTAACTCTACACCTCCGGGCAGAGCAGCTCCGAGCCAAACGCGCACGTGCTTAGACAGATGCTCCACACAACATTATAGACGACCCGACAGCAATAACACCAAAAATGCTCCACAACAAAAATGACTCCGAACCAGAGACGGCAACAGCAAAAATAACCTGCGGGGAGGCAGGGGTGAGGCGAGGCGCCTCTACTGCAACCCCAGAAAAAAAAGGAGCCGAACGTCACGGCCCCTTATGAGACGGCAGCTCTGGCGCAAACACGCAGAGACGGCGCAAATACGAGAAGCTGCTACAAGACCTAAAACCTTCAAGATGCTGGGAATAAAGTGCCAGTCCCTCAGACTGGATGGGTAGAGAGCACAGCTACCGGCACAGCCCAGGACAACGCCAGAAACACCCCTGACTAGAAGCGGCCGAAAGGCAAGAACCCGCCACGCTTTCGGCTGCCGACACCAGAAAACCAGCGCCCAATCGGCGCTACGCCGATCGGCACCGGCGTTCCAGATGCCGGGATGGCACCCGAGATGCCTTTCGTGCCCCTCGAACGCAACGAGACCCCAGGATCGTCTGACAGGCGCAAGGCAGGCTTCCCGAACTACACCACAACTCAGACGCAGGCTGGAGCTGCCCTGCCCGGCACACGCTGACATCGCACGGTAAAGGTCCCCGGGCCCTTCACCCGCGCCAAGGGCACGGTTCCTGGACGGCCCTTGCCCTTAGCAGAGCTAAACCCCCCGTCCCTGCCATTCCCAGCGGCTTCCCAGCCCTCGCGCCTCCACTTAGCTTTCAGAGGGCCGAGGGACCGAACCCATCTTCAGCAGAGGAAAATGCCACGTGTGCCAACGGGCGTCTTCCCGCGTCGCCGGGTTCCTCTTCAGCGCCTGCAGAAACACGAGAAAGCACACGCTCGCTAAGCCGCGCTGGCACACGGCGCCGCGGGGCAAACGCCGACCCCTTCCGCAACACCCACCTCCTGCTGAGTTCCAGGGCGGTCCGGTCAGCGTGTCGTGGCGCGGGCGCTGTCACAAACCCTCATCGCTTGTGACGCCTGAGACGGCGAGAAACAAAGAACTGTAGCTCTTTGAACGAAACCCTGGCCCTACGCTCCTCCTCGCCCCTACCACGGCTCCGTGCTCACCTTGCCAGAGGAGCTGCGCTGCCGATACCCAGCTTTCCACTTTGCTTCACGCCTAGAAAAGAGAGAAACGACCAAACTTAGCTAGAGCCACACAGCACAGCTTCCTGCTCCCACCACGCACAGACCCACTTGCTTCCGGCGCTCGGCTCGCCTCCTCCGTCGCTCTTTCGTGCCAAGTTGTCCCTCTGCATCTGAAATCAAGGTATTCAACAAGTTACCCAGGAGCTCATCAACAGCTTGACCATTCCACGGGTCTGCTTTCTATTCAGGAATCCCACAACAAGGTCTAATTGAGTCCCAAAGACCACTGGGGAACGGACTGTCCGCTCCCCTCCCCACGGCTACTCCGTCCCAGATGACCGCACAACCTCTGCCTACGCAGGATAACATGTCCACAGATCAATCGTGGACTCCTAAACTCAGTCCGCCCGCTCCTAACTCTACACCTCCGGGCAGAGCAGCTCCGAGCCAAACGCGCACGTGCTTAGACAGATGCTCCACACAACATTATAGACGACCCGACAGCAATAACACCAAAAATGCTCCACAACAAAAATGACTCCGAACCAGAGACGGCAACAGCAAAAATAACCTGCGGGGAGGCAGGGGTGAGGCGAGGCGCCTCTACTGCAACCCCAGAAAAAAAAGGAGCCGAACGTCACGGCCCCTTATGAGACGGCAGCTCTGGCGCAAACACGCAGAGACGGCGCAAATACGAGAAGCTGCTACAAGACCTAAAACCTTCAAGATGCTGGGAATAAAGTGCCAGTCCCTTAGACTGGATGGGTAGACAGCACAGCTGCCGGCACAGCCCAGGACAACGCCACAAACACCCCTGACCAGAAGCGGCCGAAAGGCAAGAACCCGCCACGCTTTCGGCTGCCGACACCAGAAAAACAGCGCCCAATCGGCGCTACGCCGATCGGCACCGGCGTTCCAGATGCCGGGATGGCACCCGAGATGCCTTTCGTGCCCCTCGAACGCAACGAGACCCCAGGATCGTCTGACAGGTGCAAGGCAGGCTTCCCGAACTACACCACAACGCAGACGCAGGCTGGAGCTGCCCTGCCCGGCACACGCTGGCATCGCACGGTAAAGGTCCCCGGGCCCTTCACCCGCGCCAAGGGCACGGTTCCTGGACGGCCCTTGCCCTTAGCAGAGCTAAACCCACCGTCCCTGCGATTCCCAGCCCTCGCGCCTCCACTTAGCTTTCAGAGGGCCGAGGGACCGAACCCATCTTCAGCAGAGGAAAACGCCACGTGTGCCAACGGGCGTCTTCCCGCGTCGCCGGGTTCCTCTTCAGCGCCTGCAGAAACACGAGAAAGCACACGCTCGCTAAGCCGCGCTGGCACACGGCGCCGCGGGGCAAACGCCGACCCCTTCCGCAACACCCACCTCCTGCTGAGTTCCAGGGCGGTCCGGTCAGCGTGTCGTGCCGCGGGCGCGGTCACAAACCCTCATCGCTTGTGACGCCTAAGACGGCGAGAAACAAAGAACTGTAGCTCTTTGAACGAAACCCTGGCCCCACGCTCCTCCTCGCCCCTACCACGGCTCCGTGCTCACCTTGCCAGAGGAGCTGCGCTGCCGATACCCAGCTTTCCACTTTGCCTCACGCCTAGAAAAGAGAGAAACGACCAAACTTAGCTAGAGCCACACAGCACAGCTTCCTGCTCCCACCACGCACAGACCCACTTGCTTCCGGCGCTCAACTAGCCTCCTCCGGCGCTCTTTCGTGCCAAGTTATCCCTCTGCATCTGAAATCAAGGTATTCAACAAGTTACCCAGGAGCTCATCAACAGCTTGACCATTCCACAGGTCTGCTTTCTATTCAGGAATCCCACAACAAGGTCTAATTGAGTCCCAAAGACCACTGGGGAACGGACTGTCCGCTCCCCTGCCCACGGCTACTCCGTCCCAGATGACCGCACAACCTCTGCCTACGCAGGATAACATGTCCACAGATCAATCGTGGACTCCTAAACTCAGTCCGCCCGCTCCTAACTCTACACCTCCGGGCAGAGCAGCTCCGAGCCAAACGTGCACGTGCTTAGACAGATGCTCCACACAACATTATAGACGACCCGACAGCAATAACACCAAAAATGCTCCACAACAAAAATGACTCCGAACCAGAGACGGCAACAGCAAAAATAACCTGCGGGGAGGCAGGGGTGAGGCGAGGAGCCTCTACTGCAACGCCAGAAAAAAAAGGAGCCGAACGTCACGGCCCCTTATGAGACGGCAGCTCTGGCGCAAACACGCAGAGACGGCGCAAATACGAGAAGCTGCTACAAGACCTAAAACCTTCAAGATGCTGGGAATAAAGTGCCAGTCCCTCAGACTGGATGGGTAGAGAGCACAGCTGCCGGCACAGCCCAGGACAACGCCAGAAACACCCCTGACTAGAAGCGGCCGAAAGGCAAGAACCCGCCACGCTTTCGGCTGCCGACAGCAGAAAACCAGCGCCCAATCGGCGCTACGCCGATCGGCACCGGCGTTCCAGATGCTGGGATGGCACCCGAGATGCCTTTCGTGCCCCTCGAACGCAACGAGACCCCAGGATCGTCTGACAGGCGCAAGGCAGGCTTCCCGAACTACACCACAACTCAGACGCAGGATGGAGCTGCCCTGCCCGGCACACGCTGACATCGCACGGTAAAGGTCCCCGGGCCCTTCACCCGCGCCAAGGGCACGGTTCCTGGACGGCCCTTGCCCTTAGCAGAGCTAAGCCCACCGTCCCTGCGCTTCCCAGCCCCTTCCCAGCCCTCGCGCCTCCACTTAGCTTTCAGAGGGCCGAGGGACCGAACCCATCTTCAGCAGAGGAAAATGCCACGTGTGCCAACGGGCGTCTTCCCGCGTCGCCGGGTTCCTCTTCAGCGCCTGCAGAAACACGAGAAAGCACACGCTCGCTAAGCCACGCTGGCACACGGCGCCGCGGGGCAAACGCCGACCCCTTCCGCAACACCCACCTCCTGCTGAGTTCCAGGGCGGTCCGGTCAGCGTGTCGTGCCGCGGGCGCGGTCACAAACCCTCATCGCTTGTGACGCCTAAGACGGCGAGAAACAAAGAACTGTAGCTCTTTGAACGAAACCCTGGCCCCACGCTCCTCCTCGCCCCTACCACGGCTCCGTGCTCACCTTGCCAGAGGAGCTGCGCTGCCGATACCCAGCTTTCCACTTTGCCTCACGCCTAGAAAAGAGAGAAACGACCAAACTTAGCTAGAGCCACACAGCACAGCTTCCTGCTCCCACCACGCACAGACCCACTTGCTTCCGGCGCTCAACTAGCCTCCTCCGGCGCTCTTTCGTGCCAAGTTATCCCTCTGCATCTGAAATCAAGGTATTCAACAAGTTACCCAGGAGCTCATCAACAGCTTGACCATTCCACAGGTCTGCTTTCTATTCAGGAATCCCACAACAAGGTCTAATTGAGTCCCAAAGACCACTGGGGAACGGACTGTCCGCTCCCCTGCCCACGGCTACTCCGTCCCAGATGACCGCACAACCTCTGCCTACGCAGGATAACATGTCCACAGATCAATCGTGGACTCCTAAACTCAGTCCGCCCGCTCCTAACTCTACACCTCCGGGCAGAGCAGCTCCGAGCCAAACGTGCACGTGCTTAGACAGATGCTCCACACAACATTATAGACGACCCGACAGCAATAACACCAAAAATGCTCCACAACAAAAATGACTCCGAACCAGAGACGGCAACAGCAAAAATAACCTGCGGGGAGGCAGGGGTGAGGCGAGGCGCCTCTACTGCAACCCCAGAAAAAAAAGGAGCCGAACGTCACGGCCCCTTATGAGACGGCAGCTCTGGCGCAAACACGCAGAGACGGCGCAAATACGAGAAGCTGCTACAAGACCTAAAACCTTCAAGATGCTGGGAATAAAGTGCCAGTCCCTTAGACTGGATGGGTAGACAGCACAGCTGCCGGCACAGCCCAGGACAACGCCACAAACACCCCTGACCAGAAGCGGCCGAAAGGCAAGAACCCGCCACGCTTTCGGCTGCCGACACCAGAAAAACAGCGCCCAATCGGCGCTACGCCGATCGGCACCGGCGTTCCAGATGCCGGGATGGCACCCGAGATGCCTTTCGTGCCCCTCGAACGCAACGAGACCCCAGGATCGTCTGACAGGTGCAAGGCAGGCTTCCCGAACTACACCACAACGCAGACGCAGGCTGGAGCTGCCCTGCCCGGCACACGCTGGCATCGCACGGTAAAGGTCCCCGGGCCCTTCACCCGCGCCAAGGGCACGGTTCCTGGACGGCCCTTGCCCTTAGCAGAGCTAAACCCACCGTCCCTGCGATTCCCAGCCCTCGCGCCTCCACTTAGCTTTCAGAGGGCCGAGGGACCGAACCCATCTTCAGCAGAGGAAAACGCCACGTGTGCCAACGGGCGTCTTCCCGCGTCGCCGGGTTCCTCTTCAGCGCCTGCAGAAACACGAGAAAGCACACGCTCGCTAAGCCGCGCTGGCACACGGCGCCGCGGGGCAAACGCCGACCCCTTCCGCAACACCCACCTCCTGCTGAGTTCCAGGGCGGTCCGGTCAGCGTGTCGTGCCGCGGGCGCGGTCACAAACCCTCATCGCTTGTGACGCCTAAGACGGCGAGAAACAAAGAACTGTAGCTCTTTGAACGAAACCCTGGCCCCACGCTCCTCCTCGCCCCTACCACGGCTCCGTGCTCACCTTGCCAGAGGAGCTGCGCTGCCGATACCCAGCTTTCCACTTTGCCTCACGCCTAGAAAAGAGAGAAACGACCAAACTTAGCTAGAGCCACACAGCACAGCTTCCTGCTCCCACCACGCACAGACCCACTTGCTTCCGGCGCTCAACTAGCCTCCTCCGGCGCTCTTTCGTGCCAAGTTATCCCTCTGCATCTGAAATCAAGGTATTCAACAAGTTACCCAGGAGCTCATCAACAGCTTGACCATTCCACAGGTCTGCTTTCTATTCAGGAATCCCACAACAAGGTCTAATTGAGTCCCAAAGACCACTGGGGAACGGACTGTCCGCTCCCCTGCCCACGGCTACTCCGTCCCAGATGACCGCACAACCTCTGCCTACGCAGGATAACATGTCCACAGATCAATCGTGGACTCCTAAACTCAGTCCGCCCGCTCCTAACTCTACACCTCCGGGCAGAGCAGCTCCGAGCCAAACGTGCACGTGCTTAGACAGATGCTCCACACAACATTATAGACGACCCGACAGCAATAACACCAAAAATGCTCCACAACAAAAATGACTCCGAACCAGAGACGGCAACAGCAAAAATAACCTGCGGGGAGGCAGGGGTGAGGCGAGGAGCCTCTACTGCAACGCCAGAAAAAAAAGGAGCCGAACGTCACGGCCCCTTATGAGACGGCAGCTCTGGCGCAAACACGCAGAGACGGCGCAAATACGAGAAGCTGCTACAAGACCTAAAACCTTCAAGATGCTGGGAATAAAGTGCCAGTCCCTCAGACTGGATGGGTAGAGAGCACAGCTGCCGGCACAGCCCAGGACAACGCCAGAAACACCCCTGACTAGAAGCGGCCGAAAGGCAAGAACCCGCCACGCTTTCGGCTGCCGACAGCAGAAAACCAGCGCCCAATCGGCGCTACGCCGATCGGCACCGGCGTTCCAGATGCTGGGATGGCACCCGAGATGCCTTTCGTGCCCCTCGAACGCAACGAGACCCCAGGATCGTCTGACAGGCGCAAGGCAGGCTTCCCGAACTACACCACAACTCAGACGCAGGATGGAGCTGCCCTGCCCGGCACACGCTGACATCGCACGGTAAAGGTCCCCGGGCCCTTCACCCGTGCCAAGGGCACGGTTCCTGGACGGCCCTTGCCCTTAGCAGAGCTAAGCCCACCGTCCCTGCGCTTCCCAGCCCCTTCCCAGCCCTCGCGCCTCCACTTAGCTTTCAGAGGGCCGAGGGACCGAACCCATCTTCAGCAGAGGAAAATGCCACGTGTGCCAACGGGCGTCTTCCCGCGTCGCCGGGTTCCTCTTCAGCGCCTGCAGAAACACGAGAAAGCACACGCTCGCTAAGCCGCGCTGGCACACGGCGCCGCGGGGCAAACGCCGACCCCTTCCGCAACACCCACCTCCTGCTGAGTTCCAGGGCGGTCCGGTCAGCGTGTCGTGCCGCGGGCGCGGTCACAAACCCTCATCGCTTGTGACGCCTAAGACGGCGAGAAACAAAGAACTGTAGCTCTTTGAACGAAACCCTGGCCCCACGCTCCTCCTCGCCCCTACCACGGCTCCGTGCTCACCTTGCCAGAGGAGCTGCGCTGCCGATACCCAGCTTTCCACTTTGCCTCACGCCTAGAAAAGAGAGAAACGACCAAACTTAGCTAGAGCCACACAGCACAGCTTCCTGCTCCCACCACGCACAGACCCACTTGCTTCCGGCGCTCAACTAGCCTCCTCCGGCGCTCTTTCGTGCCAAGTTATCCCTCTGCATCTGAAATCAAGGTATTCAACAAGTTACCCAGGAGCTCATCAACAGCTTGACCATTCCACAGGTCTGCTTTCTATTCAGGAATCCCACAACAAGGTCTAATTGAGTCCCAAAGACCACTGGGGAACGGACTGTCCGCTCCCCTGCCCACGGCTACTCCGTCCCAGATGACCGCACAACCTCTGCCTACGCAGGATAACATGTCCACAGATCAATCGTGGACTCCTAAACTCAGTCCGCCCGCTCCTAACTCTACACCTCCGGGCAGAGCAGCTCCGAGCCAAACGTGCACGTGCTTAGACAGATGCTCCACACAACATTATAGACGACCCGACAGCAATAACACCAAAAATGCTCCACAACAAAAATGACTCCGAACCAGAGACGGCAACAGCAAAAATAACCTGCGGGGAGGCAGGGGTGAGGCGAGGAGCCTCTACTGCAACGCCAGAAAAAAAAGGAGCCGAACGTCACGGCCCCTTATGAGACGGCAGCTCTGGCGCAAACACGCAGAGACGGCGCAAATACGAGAAGCTGCTACAAGACCTAAAACCTTCAAAATGCTGGGAATAAAGTGCCAGTCCCTCAGACTGGATGGGTAGAGAGCACAGCTGCCGGCACAGCCCAGGACAACGCCAGAAACACCCCTGACTAGAAGCGGCCGAAAGGCAAGAACCCGCCACGCTTTCGGCTGCCGACACCAGAAAACCAGCGCCCAATCGGCGCTACGCCGATCGGCACCGGCGTTCCAGATGCTGGGATGGCACCCGAGATGCCTTTCGTGCCCCTCGAACGCAACGAGACCCCAGGATCGTCTGACAGGCGCAAGGCAGGCTTCCCGAACTACACCACAACTCAGACGCAGGATGGAGCTGCCCTGCCCGGCACACGCTGACATCGCACGGTAAAGGTCCCCGGGCCCTTCACCCGCGCCAAGGGCACGGTTCCTGGACGGCCCTTGCCCTTAGCAGAGCTAAGCCCACCGTCCCTGCGCTTCCCAGCCCCTTCCCAGCCCTCGCGCCTCCACTTAGCTTTCAGAGGGCCGAGGGACCGAACCCATCTTCAGCAGAGGAAAATGCCACGTGTGCCAACGGGCGTCTTCCCGCGTCGCCGGGTTCCTCTTCAGCGCCTGCAGAAACACGAGAAAGCACACGCTCGCTAAGCCGCGCTGGCACACGGCGCCGCGGGGCAAACGCCGACCCCTTCCGCAACACCCACCTCCTGCTGAGTTCCAGGGCGGTCCGGTCAGCGTGTCGTGGCGCGGGCGCGGTCACAAACCCTCATCGCTTGTGACGCCTAAGACGGCGAGAAACAAAGAACTGTAGCTCTTTGAACGAAACCCTGGCCCCACACTCCTCCTCGCCCCTACCACGGCTCCGTGCTCACCTTGCCAGAGGAGCTGCGCTGCCGATACCCAGCTTTCCACTTTGCTTCACGCCTAGAAAAGAGAGAAACGATCTAACTTAGCTAGAGCCACACAGCACAGCTTCCTGCTCCCACCACGCACAGACCCACTTGCTTCCGGCGCTCGGCTCGCCTCCTCCGGCACTCTTTCGTGCCAAGTTGTCCCTCTGCATCTGAAATCAAGGTATTCAACAAGTTACCCAGGAGCTCATCAACAGCTTGACCATTCCACGGGTCTGCTTTCTATTCAGGAATCCCACAACAAGGTCTAATTGAGTCCCAAAGACCACTGGGGAACGGACTGTCCGCTTCCCTCCCCACGGCTACTCCATCCCAGATGACCGCACAACCTCTGCCTACGCAGGATAACATGTCCACAGATCAATCGTGGACTCCTAAACTCAGTCCACCCGCTCCTAACTCTACTCCTCCGGGCAGAGCAGCTCCGAGCCAAACGCGCACGTGCTTAGACAGATGCTCCACACAACATTATAGACGACCCGACAGCAATAACACCAAAAATGCTCCACAACAAAAATGACTCCGAACCAGAGACGGCAACAGCAAAAATAACCTGCGGGGAGGCAGGGGTGAGGCGAGGAGCCTCTACTGCAACCCCAGAAAAAAAAGGAGCCGAACGTCACGGCCCCTTATGAGACGGCAGCTCTGGCGCAAACACGCAGAGACGGCGCAAATACGAGAAGCTGCTACAAGACCTAAAACCTTCAAGATGCTGGGAATAAAGTGCCAGTCCCTTAGACTGGATGGGTAGAGAGCACAGCTGCCGGCACAGCCCAGGACAACGCCACAAACACCACTGACCAGAAGCGGCCGAAAGGCAAGAACCCGCCACGCTTTCGGCTGCCGACACCAGAAAACCAGTGCCCAATCGGCGCTATGCCGATCGGCACCGGCGTTCCAGATGCCGGGACGGCACCCGAGATGCCTTTCGTGCCCCTCGAACGCAACGAGACCCCAGGATCGTCTGACAGGCACAAGGCAGGCTTCCCGAAATACACCACAACGCAGACGCAGGCTGGAGCTGCCCTGCCCGGCACACGCTGGCATCGCACGGTAAAGGTCCCCGGGCCCTTCACCCGCGCCAAGGGCACGGTTCCTGGACGGCCCTTGCCCTTAGCAGAGCTAAGCCCACCGTCCCTGCGATTCCCAGCCCCTTCCCAGCCCTCGCGCCTCCACTTAGCTTTCAGAGGGCCGAGGGACCGAACCCATCTTCAGCAGAGGAAAATGCCACGTGTGCCAACGGGCGTCTTCCCGCGTCGCCGGGTTCCTCTTCAGCGCCTGCAGAAACACGAGAAAGCACACGCTCGCTAAGCCACGCTGGCACACGGCGCCGCGGGGCAAACGCCGACCCCTTCCGCAACACCCACCTCCTGCTGAGTTCCAGGGCGGTCCGGTCAGCGTGTCGTGGCGCGGGCGCGGTCACAAACCCTCATCGCTTGTGACGCCTAAGACGGCGAGAAACAAAGAACTGTAGCTCTTTGAACGAAACCCTGGCCCCACGCTCCTCCTCGCCCCTACCACGGCTCCGTGCTCACCTTGCCAGAGGAGCTGCGCTGCCAATACCCAGCTTTCCACTTTGCCTCACGCCTAGAAAAGAGAGAAACGACCAAACTTAGCTAGAGCCACACAGCACAGCTTCCTGCTCCCACCACGCACAGACCCACTTGCTTCCGGCGCTCGGCTCGCCTCCTCCGGCGCTCTTTCGTGCCAAGTTGTCCCTCTGCATCTGAAATCAAGGTATTCAACAAGTTACCCAGGAGCTCATCAACAGCTTGACCATTCCACGGGTCTGCTTTCTATTCAGGAATCCCACAACAAGGTCTAATTGAGTCCCAAAGACCACTGGGGAACGGACTGTCCGCTCCCCTCCCCACGGCTACTCCGTCCCAGATGACCGCACAACCTCTGCCTACGCAGGATAACATGTCCACAGATCAATCGTGGACTCCTAAACTCAGTCCGCCCGCTCCTAACTCTACACCTCCGGGCAGAGCAGCTCCGAGCCAAACGCGCACGTGCTTAGACAGATGCTCCACACAACATTATAGACGACCCGACAGCAATAACACCAAAAATGCTCCACAACAAAAATGACTCCGAACCAGAGACGGCAACAGCAAAAATAACCTGCGGGGAGGCAGGGGTGAGGCGAGGAGCCTCTACTGCAACCCCAGAAAAAAAAGGAGCCGAACGTCACGGCCCCTTATGAGACGGCAGCTCTGGCGCAAACACGCAGAGACGGCGCAAATACGAGAAGCTGCTACAAGACCTAAAACCTTCAAGATGCTGGGAATAAAGTGCCAGTCCCTTAGACTGGATGGGCAGAGAGCACAGCTGCCGGCACAGCCCAGGACAACGCCACAAACACCACTGACCAGAAGCGGCCGAAAGGCAAGAACCCGCCACGCTTTCGGCTGCCGACACCAGAAAACCAGCGCCCAATCGGCGCTACGCCGATCGGCACCGGCGTTCCAGATGCCGGGACGGCACCCGAGATGCCTTTCGTGCCCCTCGAATGCAACGAGACCCCAGGATCGTCTGACAGGCGCAAGGCAGGCTTCCCGAAATACACCACAACGCAGACGCAGGCTGGAGCTGCCCTGCCCGGCACACGCTGGCATCGCACGGTAAAGGTCCCCGGGCCCTTCACCCGCGCCAAGGGCACGGTTCCTGGACGGCCCTTGCCCTTAGCAGAGCTAAACCCCCCGTCCCTGCCATTCCCAGCGGCTTCCCAGCCCTCGCGCCTCCACTTAGCTTTCAGAGGGCCGAGGGACCGAACCCATCTTCAGCAGAGGAAAATGCCACGTGTGCCAACGGGCATCTTCCCGCGTCGCCGGGTTCCTCTTCAGCGCCTGCAGAAACACGAGAAAGCACACGCTCGCTAAGCCGCGCTGGCACACGGCGCCGCGGGGCAAACGCCGACCCCTTCCGCAACACCCACCTCCTGCTGAGCTCCAGGGCGGTCCGGTCAGCGTGTCGTGGCGCGGGCGCTGTCACAAACCCTCATCGCTTGTGACGCCTAAGACGGCGAGAAACAAAGAACTGTAGCTCTTTGAACGAAACCCTGGCCCCACGCTCCTCCTCGCCCCTACCACGGCTCCGTGCTCACCTTGCCAGAGGAGCTGCGCTGCCGATACCCAGCTTTCCACTTTGCTTCACGCCTAGAAAAGAGAGAAACGATCTAACTTAGCTAGAGCCACACAGAACAGCTTCCTGCTCCCACCACGCACAGACCCACTTGCTTCCGGCGCTCGGCTCGCCTCCTCCGGCACTCTTTCGTGCCAAGTTGTCCCTCTGCATCTGAAATCAAGGTATTCAACAAGTTACCCAGGAGCTCATCAACAGCTTGACCATTCCACAGGTCTGCTTTCTATTCAGGAATCGCACAACAAGGTCAAATTGAGTCCCAAAGACCACTGGGGAACGGACTGTCCGCTCCCCTGCCCACGGCTACTCCGTCCCAGATGACCGCACAACCTCTGCCTACGCAGGATAACATGTCCACAGATCAATCGTGGACTCCTAAACTCAGTCCGCCCGCTCCTAACTCTACACCTCCGGGCAGAGCAGCTCCGAGCCAAACGCGCACGTGCTTAGACAGATGCTCCACACAACATTATAGACGACCCGACAGCAATAACACCAAAAATGCTCCACAACAAAAATGACTCCGAACCAGAGACGGCAACAGCAAAAATAACCTGCGGGGAGGCAGGGGTGAGGCGAGGAGCCTCTACTGCAACGCCAGAAAAAAAAGGAGCCGAACGTCACGGCCCCTTATGAGAAGGCAGCTCTGGCGCAAACACGCAGAGACGGCGCAAATACGAGAAGCTGCTACAAGACCTAAAACCTTCAAGATGCTGGGAATAAAGTGCCAGTCCCTTAGACTGGATGGGTAGAGAGCACAGCTACCGGCACAGCCCAGGACAACGCCAGAAACACCCCTGACTAGAAGCGGCCGAAAGGCAAGAACCCGCCACGCTTTCGGCTGCCGACACCAGAAAACCAGCGCCCAATCGGCGCTACGCCGATCGGCACCGGCGTTCCAGATGCCGGGATGGCACCCGAGATGCCTTTCGTGCCCCTCGAACGCAACGAGACCCCAGGATCGTCTGACAGGCGCAAGGCAGGCTTCCCGAACTACACCACAACTCAGACGCAGGCTGGAGCTGCCCTGCCCGGCACACGCTGACATCGCACGGTAAAGGTCCCCGGGCCCTTCACCCGCGCCAAGGGCACGGTTCCTGGACGGCCCTTGCCCTTAGCAGAGCTAAACCCCCCGTCCCTGCCATTCCCAGCGGCTTCCCAGCCCTCGCGCCTCCACTTAGCTTTCAGAGGGCCGAGGGACCGAACCCATCTTCAGCAGAGGAAAATGCCACGTGTGCCAACGGGCGTCTTCCCGCGTCGCCGGGTTCCTCTTCAGCGCCTGCAGAAACACGAGAAAGCACACGCTCGCTAAGCCGCGCTGGCACACGGCGCCGCGGGGCAAACGCCGACCCCTTCCGCAACACCCACCTCCTGCTGAGTTCCAGGGCGGTCCGGTCAGCGTGTCGTGGCGCGGGCGCTGTCACAAACCCTCATCGCTTGTGACGCCTGAGACGGCGAGAAACAAAGAACTGTAGCTCTTTGAACGAAACCCTGGCCCTACGCTCCTCCTCGCCCCTACCACGGCTCCGTGCTCACCTTGCCAGAGGAGCTGCGCTGCCGATACCCAGCTTTCCACTTTGCTTCACGCCTAGAAAAGAGAGAAACGACCAAACTTAGCTAGAGCCACACAGCACAGCTTCCTGCTCCCACCACGCACAGACCCACTTGCTTCCGGCGCTCGGCTCGCCTCCTCCGTCGCTCTTTCGTGCCAAGTTGTCCCTCTGCATCTGAAATCAAGGTATTCAACAAGTTACCCAGGAGCTCATCAACAGCTTGACCATTCCACGGGTCTGCTTTCTATTCAGGAATCCCACAACAAGGTCTAATTGAGTCCCAAAGACCACTGGGGAACGGACTGTCCGCTCCCCTCCCCACGGCTACTCCGTCCCAGATGACCGCACAACCTCTGCCTACGCAGGATAACATGTCCACAGATCAATCGTGGACTCCTAAACTCAGTCCGCCCGCTCCTAACTCTACACCTCCGGGCAGAGCAGCTCCGAGCCAAACGCGCACGTGCTTAGACAGATGCTCCACACAACATTATAGACGACCCGACAGCAATAACACCAAAAATGCTCCACAACAAAAATGACTCCGAACCAGAGACGGCAACAGCAAAAATAACCTGCGGGGAGGCAGGGGTGAGGCGAGGCGCCTCTACTGCAACCCCAGAAAAAAAAGGAGCCGAACGTCACGGCCCCTTATGAGACGGCAGCTCTGGCGCAAACACGCAGAGACGGCGCAAATACGAGAAGCTGCTACAAGACCTAAAACCTTCAAGATGCTGGGAATAAAGTGCCAGTCCCTTAGACTGGATGGGTAGACAGCACAGCTGCCGGCACAGCCCAGGACAACGCCACAAACACCCCTGACCAGAAGCGGCCGAAAGGCAAGAACCCGCCACGCTTTCGGCTGCCGACACCAGAAAAACAGCGCCCAATCGGCGCTACGCCGATCGGCACCGGCGTTCCAGATGCCGGGATGGCACCCGAGATGCCTTTCGTGCCCCTCGAACGCAACGAGACCCCAGGATCGTCTGACAGGTGCAAGGCAGGCTTCCCGAACTACACCACAACGCAGACGCAGGCTGGAGCTGCCCTGCCCGGCACACGCTGGCATCGCACGGTAAAGGTCCCCGGGCCCTTCACCCGCGCCAAGGGCACGGTTCCTGGACGGCCCTTGCCCTTAGCAGAGCTAAACCCACCGTCCCTGCGATTCCCAGCCCTCGCGCCTCCACTTAGCTTTCAGAGGGCCGAGGGACCGAACCCATCTTCAGCAGAGGAAAACGCCACGTGTGCCAACGGGCGTCTTCCCGCGTCGCCGGGTTCCTCTTCAGCGCCTGCAGAAACACGAGAAAGCACACGCTCGCTAAGCCGCGCTGGCACACGGCGCCGCGGGGCAAACGCCGACCCCTTCCGCAACACCCACCTCCTGCTGAGTTCCAGGGCGGTCCGGTCAGCGTGTCGTGCCGCGGGCGCGGTCACAAACCCTCATCGCTTGTGACGCCTAAGACGGCGAGAAACAAAGAACTGTAGCTCTTTGAACGAAACCCTGGCCCCACGCTCCTCCTCGCCCCTACCACGGCTCCGTGCTCACCTTGCCAGAGGAGCTGCGCTGCCGATACCCAGCTTTCCACTTTGCCTCACGCCTAGAAAAGAGAGAAACGACCAAACTTAGCTAGAGCCACACAGCACAGCTTCCTGCTCCCACCACGCACAGACCCACTTGCTTCCGGCGCTCAACTAGCCTCCTCCGGCGCTCTTTCGTGCCAAGTTATCCCTCTGCATCTGAAATCAAGGTATTCAACAAGTTACCCAGGAGCTCATCAACAGCTTGACCATTCCACAGGTCTGCTTTCTATTCAGGAATCCCACAACAAGGTCTAATTGAGTCCCAAAGACCACTGGGGAACGGACTGTCCGCTCCCCTGCCCACGGCTACTCCATCCCAGATGACCGCACAACCTCTGCCTACGCAGGATAACATGTCCACAGATCAATCGTGGACTCCTAAACTCAGTCCGCCCGCTCCTAACTCTACACCTCCGGGCAGAGCAGCTCCGAGCCAAACGTGCACGTGCTTAGACAGATGCTCCACACAACATTATAGACGACCCGACAGCAATAACACCAAAAATGCTCCACAACAAAAATGACTCCGAACCAGAGACGGCAACAGCAAAAATAACCTGCGGGGAGGCAGGGGTGAGGCGAGGAGCCTCTACTGCAACGCCAGAAAAAAAAGGAGCCGAACGTCACGGCCCCTTATGAGACGGCAGCTCTGGCGCAAACACGCAGAGACGGCGCAAATACGAGAAGCTGCTACAAGACCTAAAACCTTCAAGATGCTGGGAATAAAGTGCCAGTCCCTCAGACTGGATGGGTAGAGAGCACAGCTGCCGGCACAGCCCAGGACAACGCCAGAAACACCCCTGACTAGAAGCGGCCGAAAGGCAAGAACCCGCCACGCTTTCGGCTGCCGACACCAGAAAACCAGCGCCCAATCGGCGCTACGCCGATCGGCACCGGCGTTCCAGATGCTGGGATGGCACCCGAGATGCCTTTCGTGCCCCTCGAACGCAACGAGACCCCAGGATCGTCTGACAGGCGCAAGGCAGGCTTCCCGAACTACACCACAACTCAGACGCAGGATGGAGCTGCCCTGCCCGGCACACGCTGACATCGCACGGTAAAGGTCCCCGGGCCCTTCACCCGCGCCAAGGGCACGGTTCCTGGACGGCCCTTGCCCTTAGCAGAGCTAAGCCCACCGTCCCTGCGCTTCCCAGCCCCTTCCCAGCCCTCGCGCCTCCACTTAGCTTTCAGAGGGCCGAGGGACCGAACCCATCTTCAGCAGAGGAAAATGCCACGTGTGCCAACGGGCGTCTTCCCGCGTCGCCGGGTTCCTCTTCAGCGCCTGCAGAAACACGAGAAAGCACACGCTCGCTAAGCCGCGCTGGCACACGGCGCCGCGGGGCAAACGCCGACCCCTTCCGCAACACCCACCTCCTGCTGAGTTCCAGGGCGGTCCGGTCAGCGTGTCGTGCCGCGGGCGCGGTCACAAACCCTCATCGCTTGTGACGCCTAAGACGGCGAGAAACAAAGAACTGTAGCTCTTTGAACGAAACCCTGGCCCCACGCTCCTCCTCGCCCCTACCACGGCTCCGTGCTCACCTTGCCAGAGGAGCTGCGCTGCCGATACCCAGCTTTCCACTTTGCCTCACGCCTAGAAAAGAGAGAAACGACCAAACTTAGCTAGAGCCACACAGCACAGCTTCCTGCTCCCACCACGCACAGACCCACTTGCTTCCGGCGCTCAACTAGCCTCCTCCGGCGCTCTTTCGTGCCAAGTTATCCCTCTGCATCTGAAATCAAGGTATTCAACAAGTTACCCAGGAGCTCATCAACAGCTTGACCATTCCACAGGTCTGCTTTCTATTCAGGAATCCCACAACAAGGTCTAATTGAGTCCCAAAGACCACTGGGGAACGGACTGTCCGCTCCCCTGCCCACGGCTACTCCGTCCCAGATGACCGCACAACCTCTGCCTACGCAGGATAACATGTCCACAGATCAATCGTGGACTCCTAAACTCAGTCCGCCCGCTCCTAACTCTACACCTCCGGGCAGAGCAGCTCCGAGCCAAACGTGCACGTGCTTAGACAGATGCTCCACACAACATTATAGACGACCCGACAGCAATAACACCAAAAATGCTCCACAACAAAAATGACTCCGAACCAGAGACGGCAACAGCAAAAATAACCTGCGGGGAGGCAGGGGTGAGGCGAGGAGCCTCTACTGCAACGCCAGAAAAAAAAGGAGCCGAACGTCACGGCCCCTTATGAGACGGCAGCTCTGGCGCAAACACGCAGAGACGGCGCAAATACGAGAAGCTGCTACAAGACCTAAAACCTTCAAGATGCTGGGAATAAAGTGCCAGTCCCTCAGACTGGATGGGTAGAGAGCACAGCTGCCGGCACAGCCCAGGACAACGCCAGAAACACCCCTGACTAGAAGCGGCCGAAAGGCAAGAACCCGCCACGCTTTCGGCTGCCGACACCAGAAAACCAGCGCCCAATCGGCGCTACGCCGATCGGCACCGGCGTTCCAGATGCTGGGATGGCACCCGAGATGCCTTTCGTGCCCCTCGAACGCAACGAGACCCCAGGATCGTCTGACAGGCGCAAGGCAGGCTTCCCGAACTACACCACAACTCAGACGCAGGATGGAGCTGCCCTGCCCGGCACACGCTGACATCGCACGGTAAAGGTCCCCGGGCCCTTCACCCGCGCCAAGGGCACGGTTCCTGGACGGCCCTTGCCCTTAGCAGAGCTAAGCCCACCGTCCCTGCGCTTCCCAGCCCCTTCCCAGCCCTCGCGCCTCCACTTAGCTTTCAGAGGGCCGAGGGACCGAACCCATCTTCAGCAGAGGAAAATGCCACGTGTGCCAACGGGCGTCTTCCCGCGTCGCCGGGTTCCTCTTCAGCGCCTGCAGAAACACGAGAAAGCACACGCTCGCTAAGCCGCGCTGGCACACGGCGCCGCGGGGCAAACGCCGACCCCTTCCGCAACACCCACCTCCTGCTGAGTTCCAGGGCGGTCCGGTCAGCGTGTCGTGCCGCGGGCGCGGTCACAAACCCTCATCGCTTGTGACGCCTAAGACGGCGAGAAACAAAGAACTGTAGCTCTTTGAACGAAACCCTGGCCCCACGCTCCTCCTCGCCCCTACCACGGCTCCGTGCTCACCTTGCCAGAGGAGCTGCGCTGCCGATACCCAGCTTTCCACTTTGCCTCACGCCTAGAAAAGAGAGAAACGACCAAACTTAGCTAGAGCCACACAGCACAGCTTCCTGCTCCCACCACGCACAGACCCACTTGCTTCCGGCGCTCAACTAGCCTCCTCCGGCGCTCTTTCGTGCCAAGTTATCCCTCTGCATCTGAAATCAAGGTATTCAACAAGTTACCCAGGAGCTCATCAACAGCTTGACCATTCCACAGGTCTGCTTTCTATTCAGGAATCCCACAACAAGGTCTAATTGAGTCCCAAAGACCACTGGGGAACGGACTGTCCGCTCCCCTGCCCACGGCTACTCCGTCCCAGATGACCGCACAACCTCTGCCTACGCAGGATAACATGTCCACAGATCAATCGTGGACTCCTAAACTCAGTCCGCCCGCTCCTAACTCTACACCTCCGGGCAGAGCAGCTCCGAGCCAAACGTGCACGTGCTTAGACAGATGCTCCACACAACATTATAGACGACCCGACAGCAATAACACCAAAAATGCTCCACAACAAAAATGACTCCGAACCAGAGACGGCAACAGCAAAAATAACCTGCGGGGAGGCAGGGGTGAGGCGAGGAGCCTCTACTGCAACGCCAGAAAAAAAAGGAGCCGAACGTCACGGCCCCTTATGAGACGGCAGCTCTGGCGCAAACACGCAGAGACGGCGCAAATACGAGAAGCTGCTACAAGACCTAAAACCTTCAAGATGCTGGGAATAAAGTGCCAGTCCCTCAGACTGGATGGGTAGAGAGCACAGCTGCCGGCACAGCCCAGGACAACGCCAGAAACACCCCTGACTAGAAGCGGCCGAAAGGCAAGAACCCGCCACGCTTTCGGCTGCCGACACCAGAAAACCAGCGCCCAATCGGCGCTACGCCGATCGGCACCGGCGTTCCAGATGCTGGGATGGCACCCGAGATGCCTTTCGTGCCCCTCGAACGCAACGAGACCCCAGGATCGTCTGACAGGCGCAAGGCAGGCTTCCCGAACTACACCACAACTCAGACGCAGGATGGAGCTGCCCTGCCCGGCACACGCTGACATCGCACGGTAAAGGTCCCCGGGCCCTTCACCCGCGCCAAGGGCACGGTTCCTGGACGGCCCTTGCCCTTAGCAGAGCTAAGCCCACCGTCCCTGCGCTTCCCAGCCCCTTCCCAGCCCTCGCGCCTCCACTTAGCTTTCAGAGGGCCGAGGGACCGAACCCATCTTCAGCAGAGGAAAATGCCACGTGTGCCAACGGGCGTCTTCCCGCGTCGCCGGGTTCCTCTTCAGCGCCTGCAGAAACACGAGAAAGCACACGCTCGCTAAGCCGCGCTGGCACACGGCGCCGCGGGGCAAACGCCGACCCCTTCCGCAACACCCACCTCCTGCTGAGTTCCAGGGCGGTCCGGTCAGCGTGTCGTGGCGCGGGCGCGGTCACAAACCCTCATCGCTTGTGACGCCTAAGACGGCGAGAAACAAAGAACTGTAGCTCTTTGAATGAAACCCTGGCCCCACACTCCTCCTCGCCCCTACCACGGCTCCGTGCTCACCTTGCCAGAGGAGCTGCGCTGCCGATACCCAGCTTTCCACTTTGCCTCACGCCTAGAAAAGAGAGAAACGACCAAACTTAGCTAGAGCCACACAGCACAGCTTCCTGCTCCCACCACGCACAGACCCACTTGCTTCCGGCGCTCAACTAGCCTCCTCCGGCGCTCTTTCGTGCCAAGTTATCCCTCTGCATCTGAAATCAAGGTATTCAACAAGTTACCCAGGAGCTCATCAACAGCTTGACCATTCCACAGGTCTGCTTTCTATTCAGGAATCCCACAACAAGGTCTAATTGAGTCCCAAAGACCACTGGGGAACGGACTGTCCGCTCCCCTGCCCACGGCTACTCCGTCCCAGATGACCGCACAACCTCTGCCTACGCAGGATAACATGTCCACAGATCAATCGTGGACTCCTAAACTCAGTCCGCCCGCTCCTAACTCTACACCTCCGGGCAGAGCAGCTCCGAGCCAAACGTGCACGTGCTTAGACAGATGCTCCACACAACATTATAGACGACCCGACAGCAATAACACCAAAAATGCTCCACAACAAAAATGACTCCGAACCAGAGACGGCAACAGCAAAAATAACCTGCGGGGAGGCAGGGGTGAGGCGAGGAGCCTCTACTGCAACGCCAGAAAAAAAAGGAGCCGAACGTCACGGCCCCTTATGAGACGGCAGCTCTGGCGCAAACACGCAGAGACGGCGCAAATACGAGAAGCTGCTACAAGACCTAAAACCTTCAAGATGCTGGGAATAAAGTGCCAGTCCCTCAGACTGGATGGGTAGAGAGCACAGCTGCCGGCACAGCCCAGGACAACGCCAGAAACACCCCTGACTAAAAGCGGCCGAAAGGCAAGAACCCGCCACGCTTTCGGCTGCCGACACCAGAAAACCAGCGCCCAATCGGCGCTACGCCGATCGGCACCGGCGTTCCAGATGCTGGGATGGCACCCGAGATGCCTTTCGTGCCCCTCGAACGCAACGAGACCCCAGGATCGTCTGACAGGCGCAAGGCAGGCTTCCCGAACTACACCACAACTCAGACGCAGGATGGAGCTGCCCTGCCCGGCACACGCTGACATCGCACGGTAAAGGTCCCCGGGCCCTTCACCCGCGCCAAGGGCACGGTTCCTGGACGGCCCTTGCCCTTAGCAGAGCTAAGCCCACCGTCCCTGCGCTTCCCAGCCCCTTCCCAGCCCTCGCGCCTCCACTTAGCTTTCAGAGGGCCGAGGGACCGAACCCATCTTCAGCAGAGGAAAATGCCACGTGTGCCAACGGGCGTCTTCCCGCGTCGCCGGGTTCCTCTTCAGCGCCTGCAGAAACACGAGAAAGCACACGCTCGCTAAGCCGCGCTGGCACACGGCGCCGCGGGGCAAACGCCGACCCCTTCCGCAACACCCACCTCCTGCTGAGTTCCAGGGCGGTCCGGTCAGCGTGTCGTGGCGCGGGCGCGGTCACAAACCCTCATCGCTTGTGACGCCTAAGACGGCGAGAAACAAAGAACTGTAGCTCTTTGAATGAAACCCTGGCCCCACACTCCTCCTCGCCCCTACCACGGCTCCGTGCTCACCTTGCCAGAGGAGCTGCGCTGCCGATACCCAGCTTTCCACTTTGCTTCACGCCTAGAAAAGAGAGAAACGATCTAACTTAGCTAGAGCCACACAGCACAGCTTCCTGCTCCCACCACGCACAGACCCACTTGCTTCCGGCGCTCGGCTCGCCTCCTCCGGCACTCTTTCGTGCCAAGTTGTCCCTCTGCATCTGAAATCAAGGTATTCAACAAGTTACCCAGGAGCTCATCAACAGCTTGACCATTCCACAGGTCTGCTTTCTATTCAGGAATCGCACAACAAGGTCAAATTGAGTCCCAAAGACCACTGGGGAACGGACTGTCCGCTCCCCTGCCCACGGCTACTCCGTCCCAGATGACCGCACAACCTCTGCCTACGCAGGATAACATGTCCACAGATCAATCGTGGACTCCTAAACTCAGTCCGCCCGCTCCTAACTCTACACCTCCGGGCAGAGCAGCTCCGAGCCAAACGCGCACGTGCTTAGACAGATGCTCCACACAACATTATAGACGACCCGACAGCAATAACACCAAAAATGCTCCACAACAAAAATGACTCCGAACCAGAGACGGCAACAGCAAAAATAACCTGCGGGGAGGCAGGGGTGAGGCGAGGAGCCTCTACTGCAACCCCAGAAAAAAAAGGAGCCGAACGTCACGGCCCCTTATGAGAAGGCAGCTCTGGCGCAAACACGCAGAGACGGCGCAAATACGAGAAGCTGCTACAAGACCTAAAACCTTCAAGATGCTGGGAATAAAGTGCCAGTCCCTTAGACTGGATGGGTAGAGAGCACAGCTGCCGGCACAGCCCAGGACAACGCCACAAACACCCCTGACCAGCAGCGGCCGAAAGGCAAGAACCCGCCACGCTTTCGGCTGCCGACACCAGAAAACCAGCGCCCAATCGGCGCTATGCCGATCGGCACCGGCGTTCCAGATGCCGGGATGGCACCCGAGATGCATTTCGTGCCCCTCGAACGCAACGAGACCCCAGGATCGTCTGACAGGCGCAAGGCAGGCTTCCCGAACTACACCACAACGCAGACGCAGGCTGGAGCTGCCCTGCCCGGCACACGCTGGCATCGCACGGTAAAGGTCCCCGGGCCCTTCACCCGCGCCAAGGGCACGGTTCCTGGACGGCCCTTGCCCTTAGCAGAGCTAAGCCCACCGTCCCTGCGCTTCCCAGCCCCTTCCCAGCCCTCGCGCCTCCACTTAGCTTTCAGAGGGCCGAGGGACCGAACCCATCTTCAGCAGAGGAAAATGCCACGTGTGCCAACGGGCGTCTTCCCGCGTCGCCGGGTTCCTCTTCAGCGCCTGCAGAAACACGAGAAAGCACACGCTCGCTAAGCCGCGCTGGCACACGGCGCCGCGGGGCAAACGCCGACCCCTTCCGCAACACCCACCTCCTGCTGAGTTCCAGGGCGGTCCGGTCAGCGTGTCGTGGCGCGGGCGCTGTCACAAACCCTCATCGCTTGTGACGCCTGAGACGGCGAGAAACAAAGAACTGTAGCTCTTTGAACGAAACCCTGGCCCTACGCTCCTCCTCGCCCCTACCACGGCTCCGTGCTCACCTTGCCAGAGGAGCTGCGCTGCCGATACCCAGCTTTCCACTTTGCTTCACGCCTAGAAAAGAGAGAAACGATCAAACTTAGCTAGAGCCACACAGCACAGCTTCCTGCTCCCACCACGCACAGACCCACTTGCTTCCGGCGCTCGGCTCGCCTCCTCCGTCGCTCTTTCGTGCCAAGTTGTCCCTCTGCATCTGAAATCAAGGTATTCAACAAGTTACCCAGGAGCTCATCAACAGCTTGACCATTCCACGGGTCTGCTTTCTATTCAGGAATCCCACAACAAGGTCTAATTGAGTCCCAAAGACCACTGGGGAACGGACTGTCCGCTCCCCTCCCCACGGCTACTCCGTCCCAGATGACCGCACAACCTCTGCCTACGCAGGATAACATGTCCACAGATCAATCGTGGACTCCTAAACTCAGTCCGCCCGCTCCTAACTCTACACCTCCGGGCAGAGCAGCTCCGAGCCAAACGCGCACGTGCTTAGACAGATGCTCCACACAACATTATAGACGACCCGACAGCAATAACACCAAAAATGCTCCACAACAAAAATGACTCCGAACCAGAGACGGCAACAGCAAAAATAACCTGCGGGGAGGCAGGGGTGAGGCGAGGCGCCTCTACTGCAACCCCAGAAAAAAAAGGAGCCGAACGTCACGGCCCCTTATGAGACGGCAGCTCTGGCGCAAACACGCAGAGACGGCGCAAATACGAGAAGCTGCTACAAGACCTAAAACCTTCAAGATGCTGGGAATAAAGTGCCAGTCCCTTAGACTGGATGGGTAGACAGCACAGCTGCCGGCACAGCCCAGGACAACGCCACAAACACCCCTGACCAGAAGCGGCCGAAAGGCAAGAACCCGCCACGCTTTCGGCTGCCGACACCAGAAAAACAGCGCCCAATCAGCGCTACGCCGATCGGCACCGGCGTTCCAGATGCCGGGATGGCACCCGAGATGCCTTTCGTGCCCCTCGAACGCAACGAGACCCCAGGATCGTCTGACAGGTGCAAGGCAGGCTTCCCGAACTACACCACAACGCAGACGCAGGCTGGAGCTGCCCTGCCCGGCACACGCTGGCATCGCACGGTAAAGGTCCCCGGGCCCTTCACCCGCGCCAAGGGCACGGTTCCTGGACGGCCCTTGCCCTTAGCAGAGCTAAACCCACCGTCCCTGCGATTCCCAGCCCTCGCGCCTCCACTTAGCTTTCAGAGGGCCGAGGGACCGAACCCATCTTCAGCAGAGGAAAACGCCACGTGTGCCAACGGGCGTCTTCCCGCGTCGCCGGGTTCCTCTTCAGCGCCTGCAGAAACACGAGAAAGCACACGCTCGCTAAGCCGCGCTGGCACACGGCGCCGCGGGGCAAACGCCGACCCCTTCCGCAACACCCACCTCCTGCTGAGTTCCAGGGCGGTCCGGTCAGCGTGTCGTGCCGCGGGCGCGGTCACAAACCCTCATCGCTTGTGACGCCTAAGACGGCGAGAAACAAAGAACTGTAGCTCTTTGAACGAAACCCTGGCCCCACGCTCCTCCTCGCCCCTACCACGGCTCCGTGCTCACCTTGCCAGAGGAGCTGCGCTGCCGATACCCAGCTTTCCACTTTGCCTCACGCCTAGAAAAGAGAGAAACGACCAAACTTAGCTAGAGCCACACAGCACAGCTTCCTGCTCCCACCACGCACAGACCCACTTGCTTCCGGCGCTCAACTAGCCTCCTCCGGCGCTCTTTCGTGCCAAGTTATCCCTCTGCATCTGAAATCAAGGTATTCAACAAGTTACCCAGGAGCTCATCAACAGCTTGACCATTCCACAGGTCTGCTTTCTATTCAGGAATCCCACAACAAGGTCTAATTGAGTCCCAAAGACCACTGGGGAACGGACTGTCCGCTCCCCTGCCCACGGCTACTCCGTCCCAGATGACCGCACAACCTCTGCCTACGCAGGATAACATGTCCACAGATCAATCGTGGACTCCTAAACTCAGTCCGCCCGCTCCTAACTCTACACCTCCGGGCAGAGCAGCTCCGAGCCAAACGCGCACGTGCTTAGACAGATGCTCCACACAACATTATAGACGACCCGACAGCAATAACACCAAAAATGCTCCACAACAAAAATGACTCCGAACCAGAGACGGCAACAGCAAAAATAACCTGCGGGGAGGCAGGGGTGAGGCGAGGAGCCTCTACTGCAACCCCAGAAAAAAAAGGAGCCGAACGTCACGGCCCCTTATGAGAAGGCAGCTCTGGCGCAAACACGCAGAGACGGCGCAAATACGAGAAGCTGCTACAAGACCTAAAACCTTCAAGATGCTGGGAATAAAGTGCCAGTCCCTTAGACTGGATGGGTAGAGAGCACAGCTGCCGGCACAGCCCAGGACAACGCCACAAACACCCCTGACCAGCAGCGGCCGAAAGGCAAGAACCCGCCACGCTTTCGGCTGCCGACACCAGAAAACCAGCGCCCAATCGGCCCTAGGCCGATCGGCACCGGCGTTCCAGATGCCGGGATGGCACCCGAGATGCCTTTCGTGCCCCTCGAACGCAACGAGACCCCAGGATCGTCTGATAGGCGCAAGGCAGGCTTCCCGAACTACACCACAACGCAGACGCAGGCTGGAGCTGCCCTGCCCGGCACACGCTGGCATCGCACGGTAAAGGTCCCCGGGCCCTTCACCCGCGCCAAGGGCACGGTTCCTGGACGGCCCTTGCCCTTAGCAGAGCTAAGCCCACCGTCCCTGCGCTTCCCAGCCCCTTCCCAGCCCTCGCGCCTCCACTTAGCTTTCAGAGGGCCGAGGGACCGAACCCATCTTCAGCAGAGGAAAATGCCACGTGTGCCAACGGGCGTCTTCCCGCGTCGCCGGGTTCCTCTTCAGTACCTGCAGGAACACGAGAAAGCACACGCTCGCTAAGCCGCGCTGGCACACGGCGCGGCGGGGCAAACGCCGACCCCTTCCGCAACACCCACCTCCTGCTGAGTTCCAGGGCGGTCCGGTCAGCGTGTCGTGGCGCGGGCGCGGTCACAAACCCTCATCGCTTGTAACGCCTAAGACGGCGAGAAACAAAGAACTGTAGCTCTTTGAACGAAACCCTGGCCCCACGCTCCTCCTCGCCCCTACCATGGCTCCGTGCTCACCTTGCCAGAGGAGCTGCGCTGCCGATACCCAGCTTTCCACTTTGCTTCACGCCTAGAAAAGAGAGAAACGACCAAACTTAGCTAGAGCCACACAGCACAGCTTCCTGCTCCCACCACGCACAGACACACTTGCTTCCGGCGCTCGGCTCGCCTCCTCCGGCGCTCTTTCGTGCCAAGTTGTCCCTCTGCATCTGAAATCAAGGTATTCAACAAGTTACCCAGGAGCTCATCAACAGCTTGACCATTCCACAGGTCTGCTTTCTATTCAAGAATCCCACAACAAGGTCTAATTGAGTCCCAAAGACCACTGGGGAACGGACTGTCCGCTCCCCTGCCCACAGCTACTCCGTCCCAGATGACCGCACAACCTCTGCCTACGCAGGATAACATGTCCACAGATCAATCGTGGACTCCTAAACTCAGTCCGCCCGCTCCTAACTCTACACCTCCGGGCAGAGCAGCTCCGAGCCAAACGCGCACGTGCTTAGACAGATGCTCCACACAACATTATAGACGACCCGACAGCAATAACACCAAAAATGCTCCACAACAAAAATGACTCCGAACCAGAGACGGCAACAGCAAAAATAACCTGCGGGGAGGCAGGGGTGAGGCGAGGAGCCTCTACTGCAACCCCAGAAAAAAAAGGAGCCGAACGTCACGGCCCCTTATGAGAAGGCAGCTCTGGCGCAAACACGCAGAGACGGCGCAAATACGAGAAGCTGCTACAAGACCTAAAACCTTCAAGATGCTGGGAATAAAGTGCCAGTCCCTTAGACTGGATGGGTAGAGAGCACAGCTGCCGGCACAGCCCAGGACAACGCCACAAACACCCCTGACCAGCAGCGGCCGAAAGGCAAGAACCCGCCATGCTTTCGGCTGCCGACACCAGAAAACCAGCGCCCAATCGGCGCTATGCCGATCGGCACCGGCGTTCCAGATGCCGGGATGGCACCCGAGATGCCTTTCGTGCCCCTCGAACGCAACGAGACCCCAGGATCGTCTGACAGGCGCAAGGCAGGCTTCCCGAACTACACCACAACGCAGACGCAGGCTGGAGCTGCCCTGCCCGGCACACGCTGGCATCGCACGGTAAAGGTCCCCGGGCCCTTCACCCGCGCCAAGGGCACGGTTCCTGGACGGCCCTTGCCCTTAGCAGAGCTAAGCCCACCGTCCCTGCGCTTCCCAGCCCCTTCCCAGCCCTCGCGCCTCCACTTAGCTTTCAGAGGGCCGAGGGACCGAACCCATCTTCAGCAGAGGAAAATGCCACGTGTGCCAACGGGCGTCTTCCCGCGTCGCCGGGTTCCTCTTCAGCGCCTGCAGGAACACGAGAAAGCACACGCTCGCTAAGCCGCGCCGACACACGGCGCCGCGGGGCAAACGCCGACCCCTTCCGCAACACCCACCTCCTGCTGAGTTCCAGGGCGGTCCGGTCAGCGTGTCGTGGTGCGGGCGCGGTCACAAACCCTCATCGCTTGTGACGCCTAAGACGGCGAGAAACAAAGAACTGTAGCTCTTTGAACGAAACCCTGGCCCCACGCTCCTCCTCGCCCCTACCACGGCTCCGTGCTCACCTTGCCAGAGGAGCTGCGCTGCCGATACCCAGCTTTCCACTTTGCCTCACGCCTAGAAAAAAGAGAAACGACCAAACTTAGCTAGAGCCACACAGCACAGCTTCCTGCTCCCACCACGCACAGACCCACTTGCTTCTGGCGCTCGGCTCGCCTCCTCCGTCGCTCTTTCGTGCCAAGTTGTCCCTCTGCATCTGAAATCAAGGTATTCAACAAGTTACCCAGGAGCTCATCAACAGCTTGACCATTCCACGGGTCTGCTTTCTATTCAGGAATCCCACAACAAGGTCTAATTGAGTCCCAAAGACCACTGGGGAACGGACTGTCCGCTCCCCTGCCCACGGCTACTCCGTCCCAGATGACCACAGAAACTCTGCCTACGCAGGATAACATGTCCACAGATCAATCGTGGACTCCTAAACTCAGTCCGCCCGCTCCTAACTCTACACCTCCGGGCAGAGCAGCTCCGAGCCAAACGCGCACGTGCTTAGACAGATGCTCCACACAACATTATAGACGACCCGACAGCAATAACACCAAAAATGCTCCACAACAAAAATGACTCCGAACCAGAGACGGCAACAGCAAAAATAACCTGCGGGGAGGCAGGGGTGAGGCGAGGAGCCTCTACTGCAACGCCAGAAAAAAAAGGAGCCGAACGTCACGGCCCCTTATGAGACGGCAGCTCTGGCGCAAACACGCAGAGACGGCGCAAATACGAGAAGCTGCTACAAGACCTAAAACCTTCAAGATGCTGGGAATAAAGTGCCAGTCCCTTAGACTGGATGGGTAGAGAGCACAGCTGCTGGCACAGCCCAGGACAACGACAGAAACACCCCTGACCAGCAGCGGCTGAAAGGCAAGAACCCGCCATGCTTTCGGCTGCCGACACCAGAAAACCAGCGCCCAATCGGCGCTACGCCGATCGGCACCGGCGTTCCAGATGCCGGGATGGCACCCGAGATGCCTTTCGTGCCCCTCGAACGCAACGAGACCCCAGGATCGTCTGACAGGCGCAAGGCAGGCTTCCCGAACTACACCACAACGCAGACGCAGGCTGGAGCTGCCCTGCCCGGCACACGCTGGCATCGCACGGTAAAGGTCCCCGGGCCCTTCACCCGCGCCAAGGGCACGGTTCCTGGACGGCCCTTGCCCTTAGCAGAGCTAAACCCCCCGTCCCTGCCATTCCCAGCGGCTTCCCAGCCCTCGCACCTCCACTTAGCTTTCAGAGGGCCGAGGGACCGAACCCATCTTCAGCAGAGGAAAATGCCACGTGTGCCAACGGGCGTCTTCCCGCGTCGCCGGGTTCCTCTTCAGTACCTGCAGGAACACGAGAAAGCACACGCTCGCTAAGCCGCGCTGGCACACGGCGCCGCGGGGCAAACGCCGACCCCTTCCGCAACACCCACCTCCTGCTGAGTTCCAGGGCGGTCCGGTCAGCATGTCGTGGCGCGGGCGCGGTCACAAACCCTCATCGCTTGTGACGCCTAAGACGGCGAGAAACAAAGAACTGTAGCTCTTTGAACGAAACCCTGGCCCCACGCTCCTCCTCGCCCCTACCACGGCTCCGTGCTCACCTTGCCAGAGGAGCTGCGCTGCCGATACCCAGCTTTCCACTTTGCTTCACGCCTAGAAAAGAGAGAAACGACCAAACTTAGCTAGAGCCACACAGCACAGCTTCCTGCTCCCACCACGCACAGACACACTTGCTTCCGGCGCTCGGCTCGCCTCCTCCGGCGCTCTTTCGTGCCAAGTTGTCCCTCTGCATCTGAAATCAAGGTATTCAACAAGTTACCCAGGAGCTCATCAACAGCTTGACCATTCCACGGGTCTGCTTTCTATTCAGGAATCCCACAACAAGGTCTAATTGAGTCCCAAAGACCACTGGGGAACGGACTGTCCGCTCCCCTGCCCACGGCTACTCCGTCCCAGATGACCGCACAACCTCTGCCTACGCAGGATAACATGTCCACAGATCAATCGTGGACTCCTAAACTCAGTCCGCCCGCTCCTAACTCTACACCTCCGGGCAGAGCAGCTCCGAGCCAAACGCGCACGTGCTTAGACAGATGCTCCACACAACATTATAGACGACCCGACAGCAATAACACCAAAAATGCTCCACAACAAAAATGACTCCGAACCAGAGACGGCAACAGCAAAAATAACCTGCGGGGAGGCAGGGGTGAGGCGAGGAGCCTCTACTGCAACCCCAGAAAAAAAAGGAGCCGAACGTCACGGCCCCTTATGAGACGGCAGCTCTGGCGCAAACACGCAGAGACGGCGCAAATACGAGAAGCTGCTACAAGACCTAAAACCTTCAAGATGCTGGGAATAAAGTGCCAGTCCCTTAGACTGGATGGGTAGAGAGCACAGCTGCCGGCACAGCCCAGGACAACGCCAGAAACACCCCTGACCAGAAGCGGCCGAAAGGCAAGAACCCGCCACGCTTTCGGCTGCCGACACCAGAAAAACAGCGCCCAATCGGCGCTACGCCGATCGGCACCGGCGTTCCAGATGCCGGGATGGCACCCGAGATGCCTTTCATGCCCCTCGAACGCAACGAGACCCCAGGATCGTCTGACAGGCGCAAGGCAGGCTTCCCGAACTACACCACAACGCAGACGCAGGCTGGAGCTGCCCTGCCCGGCACACGCTGGCATCGCACGGTAAGGGTCCCCGGGCCCTTCACCCGCGCCAAGGGCACAGTTCCTGGACGGCCCTTGCCCTTAGCAGAGCTAAGCCCACCGTCCCTGCGATTCCCAGCCCCTTCCCAGCCCTCGCGCCTCCACTTAGCTTTCAGAGGGCCGAGGGACCGAACCCATCTTCAGCAGAGGAAAATGCCACGTGTGCCAACGGGCGTCTTCCCGCGTCGCCGGGTTCCTCTTCAGCGCCTGCAGAAACACGAGAAAGCACACGCTCGCTAAGCCGCGCTGGCACACGGCGCGGCGGGGCAAACGCCGACCCCTTCCGCAACACCCACCTCCTGCTGAGTTCCAGGGCGGTCCGGTCAGCGTGTCGTGGTGCGGGCGCGGTCACAAACCCTCATCGCTTGTGACGCCTAAGACGGCGAGAAACAAAGAACTGTAGCTCTTTGAACGAAACCCTGGCCCCACGCTCCTCCTCGCCCCTACCACGGCTCCGTGCTCACCTTGCCAGAGGAGCTGCGCTGCCGATACCCAGCTTTCCACTTTGCTTCACGCCTAGAAAAGAGAGAAACGACCAAACTTAGCTAGAGCCACACAGCACAGCTTCCTGCTCCCACCACGCACAGACCCACTTGCTTCCGGCGCTCGGCTCGCCTCCTCCGCCGCTCTTTCGTGCCAAGTTGTCCCTCTGCATCTGAAATCAAGGTATTCAACAAGTTACCCAGGAGCTCATCAACAGCTTGACCATTCCACGGGTCTGCTTTCTATTCAGGAATCCCACAACAAGGTCAAATTGAGTCCCAAAGACCACTGGGGAACGGACTGTCCGCTTCCCTGCCCACGGCTACTCCATCCCAGATGACCGCACAACCTCTGCCTACGCAGGATAACATGTCCACAGATCAATCGTGGACTCCTAAACTCAGTCCGCCCGCTCCTAACTCTACACCTCCGGGCAGAGCAGCTCCGAGCCAAACGCGCACGTGCTTAGACAGATGCTCCACACAACATTATAGACGACCCGACAGCAATAACACCAAAAATGCTCCACAACAAAAATGACTCCGAACCAGAGACGGCAACAGCAAAAATAACCTGCGGGGAGGCAGGGGTGAGGCGAGGAGCCTCTACTGCAACCCCAGAAAAAAAAGGAGCCGAACGTCACGGCCCCTTATGAGACGGCAGCTCTGGCGCAAACACGCAGAGACGGCGCAAATACGAGAAGCTGCTACAAGACCTAAAACCTGCAAGATGCTGGGAATAAAGTGCCAGTCCCTTAGACTGGATGGGTAGAGAGCACAGCTGCCGGCACAGCCCAGGACAACGCCACAAACACCCCTGACCAGAAGCGGCCGAAAGGCAAGAACCCGCCACTCTTTGGGCTGCCGACACCAGAAAACCAGCACCCAATCGGCGCTACGCCGATCGGCACCGGCGTTCCAGATGCCGGGATGGCACCCGAGATGCCTTTCGTGCCCTCGAACGCAACGAGACCCCAGGATCGTCTGACAGGCGCAAGGCAGGCTTCCCGAACTACACCACAACGTAGACGCAGGCTGGAGCTGCCCTGCCCGGCACACGCTGGCATCGCACGGTAAAGGTCCCCGGGCCCTTCACCCGCGCCAAGGGCACGGTTCCTGGACGGCCCTTGCCCTTAGCAGAGCTAAACCCCCCGTCCCTGCGATTCCCAGCCCCTTCCCAGCCCTCGCGCCTCCACTTAGCTTTCAGAGGGCCGAGGGACCGAACCCATCTTCAGCAGAGGAAAATGCCACGTGTGCCAACGGGCGTCTTCCCGCGTCGCCGGGTTCCTCTTCAGTGCCTGCAGAAACACGAGAAAGCACACGCTCGCTAAGCCGCGCCGGCACACGGCGCCGCGGGGCAAACGCCGACCCCTTCCGCAACACCCACCTCCTGCTGAGTTCCAGGGCGGTCCGGTCAGCGTGTCGTGGCGCGGGCGCGGTCACAAACCCTCATCGCTTGTGACGCCTAAGACGGCGAGAAACAAAGAACTGTAGTGCTTGTTACAAACCATAAAGTTGCCACTTTCCCCTTCATCACCCACAATACAAAATCACATACACAATAATGAGCACTCATAATGGTTGTCCGTCGTAGTTCCCTAGGCATTGCTCTACTTGACGGAGTTCTGGGAGTTAGATTTGAATGATCTACCAGGGTTCACCGCATTCTGCAAAGGTTCTGTGGACAACACACTGTTCTGTGGGTGATCAGGGAGGCCATGAGCCACCCTGTAGCTTGAAAGACACTCTGCGTTATAGTCCTGCTGCTTCCTTCAGAAATGCTAAAACTCCACCTACAGATACGAGATGCTCATCCTTACCCCTGGTAGATAACCTGAGCATCCTAGGAGGAGAGATTATATCATTAACTTGTTACACACCAATACAAACCAAGAATTAACACCCCATCTCCATTGCAATCAGGAATTTAGGGAAAATAACAAGTACCAGGAATTGATTCAATAAATGAAAAATAGTTACAAACATACTTTCAACTACATCTGCTATTGAAACTTTTCTGATCCTGAAGGTCCCACCTCAAACAGACATCTCCACTTCTCCAAACACACCCACCCATGTAGCTTAAACAGCTCAAAAGCTGCTGACTGCTAAAGGAGCAGCAGAGAACCAGCACCCAAGCAGCCCAGGAGCAGAATGAGCTTCCCTACCTAGGGACTGGGGCTCAAATACCCTGAGGCCCGCCCACCCCTTCCCACAATCCCCTGGGAAAGGGGAGGGGTCAATCACCCCAGGCCCCACCCACCACCCTTATCAAATCACCTGGACCCTCACTGGAAGTGATAGCACCTGCACTCCTGTCGGGCTCTGTCAGACACTGTTGGTTTTTGTGAAGCCCTGTGAGACCTCTTTGGGGTCTGTCAGGCTCTGTCAGGTTTTGATGGGCTCTGTAGGGCTCTGTGGAGACCTGTTGGGGTCTGCTGAGCCCTGTCAAGATTTCTCAGGCTCTGTTGAGACCCCCAGGGCTTCATCATACACATTGATGCTCTATCAGGAACTGACAAGATTTGTCAGGCCCTGACAGGTCCTGTTGGGATCTGTCAAGCTTTGTCAGGCTCTGTGAGGATCCGTCAAGCTCTCTCAGGCCCTGCCTGGCTCTGTTGGTCTTTCTTGAGCTTTGTCTGCCCCTGTCATGCCCTGTCAGGTACATGGCTCGGCAGCGGAGGGGAAGGAGTTGTAGGTCTGTAGGCCACACCCCCTGCAGGGAGCCCACCAATGGGGGTGGAAGTGTGGGTCAAGTGGGAGGAGCCCAGCTGGGAGGGTGGGGTGCTTGGAAAGGGGGTGGGGCCTGGTTAGGGCACACCCCTTCGGGAAGGCACATTGGGGAGAGCTTGGGAGGGAGGTGGGGTTGGCAGTGGCCCTGCCCACATCTTCAGCCCCACCCTCAACCCTAAACCCCACCCCCAAATCCTTCACTGGAAATGGAACAAACCACATGCTTAAGGTTTTTTTACATTATTTAATTTTATTGGGTGAGAATTGGCCCCAAAACCAGGTTGAAAATCCCCCAACATGGCCCTGGGGGAGCAATGTCAGGATGGCAGCGGCACAGCGCTGATCTTTTCCAAGATGGCCGTCAGGGGTAAACAGAGTCACAGGCCCCACCACCCACCTTGGGCCCCACCCCAGAATGGCTGCCCTAGGCAGGCCCCGCCCACCTCAGCCCCACCCTTCCAGCACAGGCTTAGCAGCCATGACAGTCATGGCCCCGCCCACCAGCAGGGACACAGCAGCCGAGATGGCCACGCCCATCAGGGCAGCCATCTTCTTCCCATGGGCAGGGTGCAGGGCCACAGGGCCAGCCAATGGGAGCAGCCAATACAGCCGGAAGCTGCCGCCTGAGCACGGCGCAGACCTACAGCCCCTCCGGCAGTGCCAGCATGGCTGCCAGCCCTCCCCCCCCGCCCCAACCATCTTGGATTCCAAGTAGGGTGGCGCCCAGCAGCCATGCTGTCCTCATTTTGTTGTGCACAGGGCCCCGTGCAGCATCGTAACCCAGGACATCTGGTGGGGTGAGGGGACCCAGGAATGTCGATCTATGGGTGGAATGCAGAAGCTGTGGGGTGCTACATATCAGTGGGGCAGAGTGCTGAAAGTATATGGTGCTGCAGAGCAGTGCTGTGGATGTATAGGGCAGACCAGATGTGTGGGGCACTGTGGGGCACTGCTGTGGGTCTATGGGGCAGGGTACAGGAGCTACAGTGTGCTATAGGGCAGAACTGCTGGCCTATGGGCTAGTGGGAAGAAGCTATGGTGTTTTCTGGGACAGTGTTGTTGATCTATAGGGCAGAGGAACTATGGGGTGCTGTAGGGTTACACTGTGGGTCTATAGGGCAGAGTGAACAAGATATGGGGTGCTGTGGGACAGCACTGTGTGTCTACAGGGCAGAGTGGAGATACAGGGTGCTGTGGAGCAGTGCTGTCCATTTATGTGGCAGAGTAAAAGCAGCTATGGGGTGCAGTGACTCTATAGGGCAGAGGGGCTATGAGCTGCTGTGGGTCACTGTGTGGGTCACTCACCTGTAGGGGGTTCACCCTCTTCAGGGGTGTTTCACCCCACAACCACCCCATTGACCCCACAGCCCCCTGACCCCCACACCGCCCCATAGACCCTTGTGACCCACCCATAGTGGGCAGTGCAGGCGTAGTCAGGAGGGAAGGGGGGTCAGGTGGACAGAGGTGTGGGGCGCTGTGGGGCAGCACTTTGCACCAATGGGACAGAACGCAGCACCTACAGGCTGCTGTGGGGCAGCTCTCTGGGTCTAAGGGACAGAGTAGAGTCCTGTGGGGCAGCACTGTGGGTCTATGGGGAAGAGTAGAGTCACTATGGGGTACTGTGGGGCACTCCTGTGGATGTATGGGGTAGAGTACAGGAGCTATATGGTGCTGTTGGGCAGTACTGGGCATCTACAGAGCAGAGTGCAGGAGCCATGGGGTGCTGTGGGGCACTCCTGTGGATATATGGGGCAGAGTACAGGAGTTATACGGTGCTGTGGGGCAGTACTGGGCATCCATGGGGCAGAGTGCAGGAGCCATGGGGAGTTGTGAGGCAGTGTTGTGGGTCTATGGGGCAGTGTAGGAGCTATGGGGCATTGTGGGGCAGTACAGTGGGTCTATAGGCCAGATGAGCTATAGGGTGCTGTGGGACAGCACTGTGGATCTGTGGGGCAGAGTACAGGAGCTATAGGGTGCTGTAGAGCAGCACTCTGCACCCATGGGGCAGAGTGGAAGACATATGAGGTACTCTGTGGCACTGCTGTAGACATATGGGGCAGAGTGGAGAAGCCATGGGGTGCTGTGGGATAGCAAGCAGGAGCTATAGGGTGCTGTGGGGCAGTGTTGTGGATCCATACGGCAGAGTGGAGGTGCTATGGGGCACTGTGGGTCAGCGTGTGGTTCACTCACCTGCAGGGCGTTCAGCCTCTTCAGGGGTGTTTCACCCCACAACGACCCCATTGACCCACAGCCCCCCTGACCCCTACACCGCCCCATAGACCCTTGTGATCCCCCCCCCCCGCCCCATCCCCGCCATGGTGTGCAGTGGAGATGTGGCCAGCCGGAGGAGGTGGCGGGGGGTCTCACGGTCAGCAGGAGTGCAGTGGGAGGGCACGCGGTCAGCCGGGGGGCCAGGGGGGCACAGTCAGCCGGAGTTGGGGTGGGCACGCGGTCAGCCGGAGTTGGGGGGGGGGGTGTCCATCAGCCGGGGGGGGGGAGGGAGGGGCACGTGGCCAGCCAGAGTTGGGGAGGCGGTCAGCCGGAGCGGGGGGCGCAGTCGGCCGGAGGGGGCGTGGCCAGGCTGCCTTCACTGTTCTCTGCGCAGGAGCTGCAGTGGGAAAGGGAAGGAAAGGGCCGTTATTTGTGTCACAGTCCTGGGAAACAGTCCCAAATCCCCCCGCTTCAACATTAACCGAGTGAGCAAATTAACTGCCAAAAAAATGGATCTTGAAAGCTTCTTTGAGCACAAATTATCCTAAAAACAGCCACAAAAATGAAGTAAATTGAATTTGAGATCAAACAGCCTTAAAAATATCAAAAACCCGCCCAAAATATGGTCCCTCACAGCTTTATATAATAAGATACATACGTAAAAATAGATTAGATACGTTACATAGTAATTATACATGTTTATATAATATATATTAATATTTAATAAATATCATTATTACAATAGTATGTTATAGATATCATCATTATATTATGCCATTATATATTAATTATAAATAACATTAAATAATATCAACGAATATTAGTTGATTTTCTTTCTTTCTTTCTTTCTTCTTTCTTTCTTTCTTTCTTCCCTTTCTTTCTTTCTTTCTTTCTTCTTTCTTTGTTTCTTTCCTCATTTCTTTCTTTCTTTCTTTCTTTCTTTCTTTCTTATTTCTATCTTCCTTCTTTCTTCTTTCTTACTTTTTTCTTTCTTTCTTTATTCTTTCTTTCTTAATTTCGTTCTTTATTTCTTCTCTCTTTCTTTCTTTTTGATTTTCTTTCTTTCTTTCTTTCTTTCTTCTCTTTCTTTATTTTTAATTTCTTTTTTTCATTCTTTCTTCTCTATCTCTTATTTCTATTTCTTCTTTATTTCTTACTTCTTTCTTAATTCTTTCTTACTCCTTTGTTTCTTCTTTGTTTCTTCTTCCTTTCCTTCTTCCTTCTTCTTCCTTTCTTCTTCCTTTCTTCTTCCTTTCTTCTTTCTCTTCTTTCTTTCTTTCTTCTTTCTTCTTTTCTTTCTTCTTCTTTCTTTCTTTCTTTCTTTCTTTCTTTCTATCTTCTGTCTTCTTTCATTCTTCTTCTCTCTCTTTCTTCTTCTCTCTTCTCTTTCTTTCATTCTTACTTTCTTTCTTCTTTCTTTCTTCTTTCTTTCTTCTTTCTTTCTTCTTTCTTTCTTTCTTCTTTCTTTCTTAATTCTTTCTTCGTTCTTTCTTCGTTCTTTCTTTCTTCTTTCTTCTTCCTTTCTTCTTTCTTCTTTCTTTCTTGTTTCTTTCTTCTTTCTTTCTTCTTAATTTCTTCTTCTTTTTTCTTAACTACTTTCTTACTTCTTCTTTGTTTCTTCTTTCTTTTTTCTTAACTACTTTCTTACTTCTTTGTTTCTTCTTCTTACTTCTTTATTTCTTCTTTCTTTCTCTTCTTCATTCTTTCTACTTTCTTTCTTTCTCTCTTCTTTCTCTCTTCTTTCTCTCTTCTTTCTTTCTTCTTCTTTCTTCTTTCTTCTTCTTTCTTTCTTACTTCTTTCCTACTTACTTCTTTCTTATTTCTTTTCTTCTTCTTCTTACTTCTTACTTTCTCTTTCTTACTTCTTTCTTCTTCTTTCTTTATTCTTTCTTTCTTCTTTCTTTCTTCTTACTTTCTTCTTTCTTCTTTCTTTCTTTCTTCTTTCTTCCTTCTTTACTTCTTATTTCTTTCTTTCTTCATTCTTTCTTCTTTCTTTCTTCTTTCTTCTATCTATCCTCTTCTTTCTTTCTTCTTCTTTCTTTCTTCATTCTTCCTTTCTTCTTTCTTCTTTCTTCTTTCTTCTTTTTTCTTCTTTCTTTCTTCTTTATTTCTTTCTTATTTATTTCTTCTTTCTTTCTATCTTTCTTCTTTCTTTCTTCTATCTTTCTTACTTCTTTCTTTCTTCTTTCTTTCTTCTTTCTTTCTTCTTTCTCTCTTGCTTTATTCTTTCATTCCTTCTCTTTCTTTCTTCTTTCTTTCTTCTTTCTTTCTTCTTTCTTTCTTCTTTCTTTCTTTCTTCTTTCTTCTTTCTTTCTTTCTTCTTTCTTTCTTTCTTCTTTCTTTCTTCTTTCTTTCATCTTTCTTTGTTCTTTCTTTCTTCTTTATTTCTTTCTACTTTCTTTCTTCTTTCTTTCTTCTTTCTTTCTTTCTTCTTTCTTTCTTTCTTCTTTCTTTCTTTCTTCTTTCTTCTTCTATCTTTCTTCTTCTTTCTTCTTTCTTTCTTATTTCTTCTTTCTTCTTTCTTTCTTTCTTCTTCTTTCTTCTTAATTCTTATTTCTTATTTCTTTCTTTCTTTCTTCTTCTTTCTTTCTTTCTTCTTTCTTTCTTCTTCTTCTTTCTTCTTTCTTCTTCTTCTTTCTTTCTCTTCTTCTTCTTCTTTCTTCTTTCTTCTCTTCTTTCTTTCTTATTCCTTTTTTACGTCGTCCTTCTTTCTTTCTTCTTTCTTCTTCCTTTCTTACTTCTTTCTTTCTTCTTTCTTTCTTGTTTCTTTCTTCTTTCTTTCTTCTTTCTTTCTTTCTTTCTTCTTCTTTCTTTCTTTCTTCTTCTTCTTCTTTCTTCTTTCTTTCCTTCTTTCTTCTTCTTCTTTCTTCTCTTCTTTCTTCTCACTTCTTTCATCTTCTTTCTTTCTTCTTTCTTCTTTCTTTCTTCTTTCTTTCTTCTTCTTTCTTCTTTCTTTCTTCTTCTTTCTCTTTATTTCTTCTTTCTTTCTCTTTCTTTCTTCTTTCTTTCATCTTCTTCTTCTTTCTTCTTCTTTCTTTCTTCTTCTTTCTTTCTTTCTTCTTCTTCTTCTTTCTTCTTCATTCTTTCTTCTTCCTTTTTTACTTCATCCTTCTTCTTCTTCTTTCTTCTTCCTTTCTTTCTTCTTTCTTTCTTCTTTCTTTCTTCTTTCTTTCTTCTTTCTTTCTTCTTTCTTTCTTTCTTATTCCTTCTTTCTTTCTTCCTTTCTTTCTTTCTTCTTTCTTTCTTCTTTCTTTCTTACTTCTTTCTCACTTCTTTCATACTTCTTTCTTTCTTCTTTCTTTCTTCTTTATTTCTTCTTTCTTTAATCTTTCTTTCTTCTTTCTTTCTTCTTTCTTTCTTCTTTCTTTCTTCTTTCTCTCTCCTTTCTTTCTCTTTCTTCTTCTTCTTTCTTCTTTCTTTCTTACTTCTTCTCTTTCTTTCTTCTTTCTTCTTTCTTCTCTTTCTTTCTTGTTTCTTGTTTCTTTCCTTTCTTTCTTTCTTCTTTCCTTCTTCCTTCCTAATATTCTTTCTTCTTCTTTCTTCTTTCTTTCTTCTTTCTTTCTTGTTTCTTTCTTGTTTCTTTCTTTCTTTCTTTCTTTATACTTTCTTTATTCTTTCTTTATTATTTCCTTCTTCTTTCCTTCTTTATTCTTTCTTTCGTAATTCTTTCTTACTTCTTTCCTTCTTCTTTCATTCTTCTTCTTCTTTCTTTCTTCTTCTTTTTACGTCGTCCTTCTTTCTTTCTTCTTTCTTCTTCCTTTCTTTCTCTTTATTTCTTCTTTCTTCTTCTTCTTTCTTCTTTCTTCTTTCTTCTTTCTTCTTCTTTCTTCTTTCTTCTTTCTTCTTCTTCTTCTTTCTTCTTATTCTTTCTTCTTTCTTCTTTCTTCTTTCTTTCTTTCCTCTTTCTTTCTTCTTTCTTTCTTCTTTCTTTCTTCTTTCTTTCTTCTTTCTTCTTTCTTTCTTTCTTCTTTCTTCTTTCTTCTTCTTTCTTTCTTCTTCTCTCTTTCTTCTTCTTCTTCTTTCTTCTTCTTTCTTCTTCTTTCTTCTTCTTCTTCCTTTCTTTCTTCTTCTTCTTCTTTCTTCTTTCTTCTCTTTCTTTCTTCTTTCTTCTTTCTTCTTCTTTCTTTCTTCTTTCTTTCTTCTTTCTTCTTCTTCTTTCTTCTTTCTTTCTTCTTCTTTCTTCTTTCTTTCTTCATTCTTCTTTCTTCTTTCTTCTTTCTTCTTCTTCTTTCTTCTTTCTTCTTTCTCTTTCTTCTTTCTTCTTTCTTCTTTCTTTCTTTCTTGTTCTTCTTTCCTTCTTCTTTCTTTCTTCTTTCCTTCTTCCTTCTTTCTTCCTTATTTCTTTCTGCTTTCTTTCTTCTTTCTTTATTCTTTCTGTCTTGTTTCTTTCTTTCTTCTTTCTTTCTTCTTTCTTTCTTCTTTCTTTCTTCTTATTTCTTCTTTCTTTCTTTCTTCTTTCTTTCTTTCTTCTTTCTTTCCTCCATCTTTCTTCTTTCTTTCTTCCTTCTTTCTTCTTTCTTTCTTACTTATTTCTTCTTTCTTTCTTCTTTCTTCTTTCTTTCTTCTTTCTTTCTTTCTTCTTTCTTTCTTCATTCTTCCTTTCTTCTTTCTTATTTCTTTCTTCTTTTTCTTCTTTCTTTCTTTTTCTTTCTTATTTATTTTTTTTCTTTCTTTCTTTCTTCTTTCTTTCTTCTTTCTTTCTTACTTCTTTCTCACTTCTTTCTTACTTCTTTCTGTCTTCTTTCTTTCTTCTTTCTTTCTTCTTTCTTTCTATCTTTCTTCTTTCATTCTTTCTTCTTACTTTCTTGTTTCTTTCTTTCTTCTTTCTTTCTTCTTTCTTTCTTTCTTCTTTCTTTCTTCTTTCTTCTTTCTTCTTTCTTTGTTCTTTCTAACTTCTTTCTTTCTTCTTACTTTGTTCTTTTTTTCTTCTTTCTTTCTTCATTCTTCCTTTCTTCTTTCTTTCTTATTTATTTATTCTTTCTTTCTTCTTTTTTTCTTCTTTCTTCTTTCTTCTTTCTTTCCTCTTTCTTCTTTCTTTCTTCTTTCTTTCTTCTTTCTTTCTTAGTTCTTTCTTACTTCTTTCTTCTTTCTTTCTTCTTTCTCTTTCTTCTTTCTTTCTTTCTGGTTTCTTTCTTCTTTCTTTCTTCATTCTTCCTTTCTTCTTTTTCTTTCTTATTTCTTTCTTTTTTGTTCTTTCTTTCTTCTTCCTTTCTTATTTATTTCTTCTTTATCTCTTTCTTCTCTCTTTCTTCTTTCTTTCTTTCTTCTTTCTTTCCTCTTTCTTCTTTCTTTCTTCTTTCTTTCTTCTTTCTTTCTTCTTTCTTTCTTCTTTCTAACTTCTTTCTTTCTTCTTTCTTTCTTCTTTCTTTCTTCTTTATTTCTTATTTCTTTCTTCCTTCTTTCTTTCTTCTTTCTTTCTTCTTTCTTTCTTCTTTCTTTCTTCTTCCTTTTTTACGTCGTCCTTCTTTCTTTCTTCTTTCTTCTTCCTTTCTTTCTTCTTTCTTTCTTCTTTCTTTCTTCTTTCTTTCTTCTTCTTTCTTTCTTTCTTTCTTCCTTCTTTCTTTCTTCTTTCTTTCTTCTTTCTTTCTTACTTCTTTCTCACTTCTTTCATACTTCTTTCTTTCTTCTTTCTTTCTTCTTTATTTCTTCTTTCTTTCTTCTTTCTTCTCTTCTTTCTTCTTTCTTCTTCTTTCTCTCTCCTTTCTTTCTTCTTTCTTTCTTCTTTCTTTCTTCTTTCTTTCTTCTTTCTTTCTTCTTTCTTTCTTACTTCTTTCTTCTTTCTTTCTTCTTTCTTCTTTCTTTCCTTTCTTGTTTCTTTCTTCTTTCCTTCTCTTTCTTTCTTCTTTCCTTCTTCCTTCTTCTGTCTTCTTTCTTTCTTCTTTCTTTCTTCTTTCTTTCTTGTTTCTTTCTTGTTCTTTCTTTCTTTCTTTCTTATTCTTTCTTTATTATTTCCTTCTTCTTTCCTTCTTTCTTCTTTCTTCGTACTTCTTCTTACTTCTTTCCTTCTCCTTTCTTTCTTCTTTCTTCTTTCTTCTTTCTTTCTTCTTCCTTTTTTACGTCGTCCTTCTTTCTTTCTCTTTCTTCTTCCTTTCTTTCTTCTTTATTTCTTCTTTCTTTCTTCTTTCTTCTTTCTTTCTTCATTCTTAATTTCTTCTTTCTTCTCTCTTCTTTCTTTCTTCTTTCTTTCTTTCTTATTTATTTCTTCTTTCTTTCTTTATTTCTTCTTTCTTCTTTGTTTCTTCTTTCTTCTTACTTCTTCCTTTCTTCTTTCCTTCGTTCTTTCTTCATTCTTATTTTCTTCTTTCTCTCTTTCTTCTTTCTTTCTTCTTTATTTCTTCTTTCTTTCTTTATTTCTTACTTCTTTCTTTCTTACTTCTTTCTTATTTGTTTCTTACTTCTTTCTTACTTCTTTCTTCTTCTTTCTTTCGTCTTTCTTCTTTCTTTCTTTCTTCTTTCTTTCTTTCTTTTCTTTCTTCTTTCTTTCTTATTCGTTTCTTCTTCTTTCTATCTTTCTTCTTCATTTCTTCTTTCTTTCTTCCTTCTTCCTTTCTTCTTTCTTTCTTTTTTATTCTTTGTTTCTTCTATCTTTCTTTCTTATTTATTTCTTCTTTCTTTCTTTCTTTCTTTCTTCTTTCTTTCTTCTTTGTTTCTTCTTTCATTCTTACTGCTTTCTCACTTCTTTCTTTCTTTCTTCTTTCTTTCTTCTTTCTTTCTTGCTTTCTTCTTTCATTCTTTCTCTTTCTTTCTTCTTTCTTTCTTTCTTCTTTCTTTCTTCTTTCTTTCTTTCTTCTTTCTTTCTTCCTTCTTCTTTCTTCTTCTTTTTCTTCTTTCTTTCTTCTTGCTTTCTTCTTTCCCTCTTCCTTCCTTCTTTCTTATTTCTTTCTGCTTTCTTTCTTCTTTCTTTCTTCTTTCTTTCTTGTTTCTTTCTTCTTTCTTTCCTTCTTGTTTCTTTCTTTTTTCTTTCTTCTTTCTTTCTTTCTTCTTTCTTTCTTCTGTCTTCTTTCTTTCTTTCTTCTTTCTTTCTTCTTCTTTCTTCTTTCTCTTTCTTCTTTCTTTCTTAATTCTTTCTTACTCTTTCTTACTTCTTTTTCTTCTTCTTTCTTTCTTTCTTTCTTCTTCTTTCTTTCTTCTTTCTTTCTTCTTCTTTCTTCTTTCTTTCTTAATTCTATCTTTATTCTTTCTTTCTTCTTTCCTCTTTCTTCTTCTTCTTCTTTCTTTCTTCTTTCTTTCTTCTTTCTTTCTTTATTCTTTCTTTATTCTTTCTTCTTTCTTTCTTTCTTTCTTCTTTCTTTCTTCATTTCTTTCTTTCTTCTTTCTTATTCTTTCTTCTTTAATTTCTTCTTTCTTTGTTTTTTCTACTTCTTCTTCTTACTCTTCTTACTTCTTTCTTACTTCTTTCTTTATTCTTTCTTTCATCTTCTTTATTCTTTCTTCTTTCTTTCTTACTTCTTACTTCTTTCTTTCTTTCTTCTTCCTTTCTTCTTTCTTCTTTATTTCTTCTTTCTTTCTTCTTTCTTTCTCTTCTTTCTTTCTTCTTCCTTTCTTCTTTATTTCTTATTTCTTTCTTCTTTCTTTCTTATTTCTTTCTTATTTCTTTCTCTTTCTTTCTTCTTTCTTTCTTCTTTCTTTTTCTTCTTTCTTCTTCTTTCCTCTTTCTTTCTTTCTTTCTTACTTCTTTCTTACTTCTTTCTTCTTCTTCTTTCTTCTTCATTTCTTATTTCTTTCTTACTTCTTCTTCTTTCTTCCTTCTTCCTTTCTCCTTTCTTCTTTCTTCTTTTTTTCTTCTTTCTTTCTTCTTTCTTTCTTTCTTCTTTCTTTCTTCTTTCTTCTTTCTTTCTTCTTTCTTTCTTCTTTATTTCGTATTTATTTCTTTCTTCTTTCTATCTTTCTGCTTTCTTTCTTACTTCTTTCTTCCTTCTTTCTTTCTTCTTTCTTTCTTTTATCTTTCTTATTTCTTTCTTCATTCTTTCTTCTTTCTCTTACTTTCTTTCTTTCTTTCTTCTTTCTTTCTTCTTTCTTTCTTCTTTCTTCTTCTTTCTTTCTTCTTTCTTTCCTCTTTCTTTATTTCTTCTTTCTTTCTTCTTTCTTTCTAACGTCGTCCTTCTTTGTTTCTTCTTTCTTCTTCCTTTCTTTCTTCTTTCTTTCTTCTTTCTTTCTTCTGTCTTTCTTCTTTCTTTCTTCTTTCTTCTTTCTTCTTTCTTCTTTCTTCTTTCTTCTTTCTTCTTTCTTCTTTCTTCTTTCTTTCTTTCTTTCTTTCTTTCTTCATTCTTCCTTTCTTCTTCTTTCTTCTTCTTTCTTTCTTTTTTATTCTTTCTTTCCTCTTTCTTTCTTATTTATTTCTTCTTCTTTCTTACTTCTTTCTCACTTCTTTCTTCTTTCTTCTTCTTTCTTTCTTCTTTCTTTCTTTTCTTTCTTCTTTCTTTCTTGCTTTCTTCTTTCATTCTTTCTTCTTTCTTTCTTCTTTCTTTTCTACTTTTTTTCTTTCTTCTTTATTTCTTCTGTCCTTTCTTCTTTCTTTCTTCTTTCTTTCTTCTTTCTTTCTTCTTTCTTTCTTCTTTCCCTCTACCTTCTTCCTTTCTTATTTCTTTCTGCTTTCTTCTTCTTCCTTCTTTCTTTTTCTTTCTTCTTTTCTTTCTTCTTCTACTTTCTTTCTCTTTCTTTCTTCTGTCTTCTTTCTTTCTTTCTTCTTTATTTCTTCTTTTTTCTACTTCTTACTTCTTCTTACTTCTTTCTTACTTCTTTGTTACTTCTTTCTTTCTTCTTTCTTTCTTCTTTCTTTCTTTCTTCTTTCTTTCTTTTCTTCTTTCTTTCTTCTTCTTTCATTCTTTCTTCTTTCTTCTTCTTCTTCTTCTTTATTTCTTATTCTTATTTCTTTATTCTTCTTCTTTCTTCTTCTTTCTTCTTTCTTTCTTTCTTCTTTCATTCTTTCTTCTTTCTTCGTCATTCTTCCTTTCTTCTTTATTTCTTTCTTCTTCTTTCTTCTTTCTTTCTTTCTTTCTTTCTTCTTTCTTTCTTTCTTCTTTCTTTCTTCTTCTTTCTTTCTTTCTTCTTTCTTTCTTTCTTTCTTTCTTTCTTTCTTTCTTTCTTTCTTTCTTTCTTTCTTTCTTTCTTTCTTTCTTTCTTTCTTTCTTTCTTTCTTTCTTCTTTCTTCTCTGTTTCTTCTTTCTTTCTTTCTTTCTCCTTTCTTTCTTCTTTCTTTCCTCTTTCTTTCTTCTTCTTTCTTCTTTATTTCTTCTTTCTTTCTTCTTTCTTTCTTCTTTCTTCTTTCTACTTTCTTCTTTCTTTCTTTCTTCTTCTTCATTCTTACTTTTTTCTTTCTTTCTTTCTACTTTGTTCTTTATTTCTTCTTTCTTTCTTCTTTCTTTCTTCTTTATTTCTTCTTTCTTTCTTACTTCTTATTTCTTTCTTACTTCTTTCTTACTTCTATCTTACTTCATTGTTACTTCTTTCTTACTTCTTTCTTTCCTCTTTCTTTCTTCTTTCTTTCTTTCTTCTTTCTTCTTTCTTTCTTTCTTCTTTCTTTCTTCTTTCTTTCTTTCTTTCTTTCGTCATTCTTACTTTCTTCTTTCTTTCTTCTTTCTTTCTTCTTTCTTTCTTCTTTGTTTCTTCTTTCTTTCTTCTTTCTTTCTTTCTTCTTTCTTTCTTCTTTCTTTCTTACGTCGTCCTTCATTCTGTCTTCTTTCTTCTTTCTTCTTTCTTCTTTCTTCTTTCTTCTTTCTTCTTTCTTCTTTCTTCTTTCTTCCTTCTTCCTTCTTCTTTCTTCTTTCTTTCTTTCTTCATTATTCCTTTCTTCTTTCTTCTTTCTTCTTTCTTTCCTTTTTCTTCTTTCTTTCTCTTTCTTTCTTTCTTATTTTTTTCTTCTTCTTTCTTCTCTTTTTTCTTCTTTCTTTCTTCCTTTTTTCTTCTTTCTTTCTTACTTCTTTCTACCACTTACATTCTTCTCTCTTTCTTCTTTCTTTCTTCTTTCTTTCTTCTTTCTTTCTTGCTTTCTTCTTTCATTCTTTCTTCTTTCTTTCTTCCTTCTTTCTTCCTTCTTTCTTTCTTTCTTCTTTCTTTCTTCATTCTTTCTTCTTACTTTCTTCTTTCCTTCATCTTTCTTTCTTCTTTATTTCTTCTTTATCTCTTTCTACTTTTTTTCTTCTTTCTATCTTCTTTCTTTATTTCTTCTTTTTTTCTTTCTTCTTTCTTTCCTTCTTCTTTCTTTCTACTTTGTTTCTTCTTCCTTTTTTCTTCTTTCTTTCTTCTTTCTTTTTTACTTTCTTTCGTCATTCTTACTTTCTTCTTTCTTTCTTCTTTCTTTCTTCTTTCTTTCTTTGTTTCTTCTTTCTTTCTTCTTTCTTTCTTTCTTCTTTCTTTCTTACGTCGTCCTTCATTCTGTCTTCTTTCTTCTTTCTTCTTTCTTCTTTCTTCTTTCTTCTTTCTTCTTTCCTTCTCTTTCTTCTTTCTTCTTTCTTTCTTTCTTCTTTCTTTATTCTTTATTTCTTATTTCTTTCTTTCTTCTTTCTTTCTTCTTTCTTTCCTCTTTATTTCTTATTTCTTCCTTTCTTCTTTCTTCTTTCTTTCTTTCTTCTTTCTTTCCTCTTTCTTTCTTATTTCTTTCTTCTTCTTTCTTTCTTCTTTCATTCTACTTTCTTTCTTCTCTCTTTCTTCTCTCTTTCTTCTCTCTTTCTTCTTTCTTTCTTTCTTCTTTCTTTCTTCTTTCTTTCTTCTTTCTTTCTTCTTTCTTCTTTCTTCTTTCTTCTTTCTTCTTTCTTCTTTCTTCTTTCTTCTTTCTTCTTTCTTCTTTCTTCTTTCTTCTTTCTTTCTTTCTTCTTTCTTTCTTTCTTCGTTTTTCTTCTTTCTTTCTTTTTTCTTCTTTCCTTCTTTCTTCTTTCTTTCTTACTTCTCTCTTACCTCTTTCATTCTTCTTTCTTTCTTCTTTCTTCTTTCTTTCTTTCTTCTTTCTTTCTTCTTTCTTTCTTCTTTCTTTCTTTCTTCTTTCTTTCTTCTTTCTTTCTTATATCTTTCTTCTATCTTCTTTCTTTCTTACTTCTTTCTTCTTTCTTTCTTCTTTCTTCTTTCTTCTTTCTTCTTTCTTCTTTCTTCTTTCTTCTTTCTTCTTTCTTCTTTCTTCTTTCTTCTTTTCTTCTTTCTTCTTTCTTTCTTTCTTGTTTCTTTCTTTCTTGTTTCTTTCTTCTTTCTTTCTTCTCTCTTTCTTCTTTCCTTCTTCCTTCTTTCTTTCCTCATTTCTTTCTGCTTTCTTTCTTCTTTCTTTCTTCTTTCTTTCTTGTTTCTTTCTTTCTTGTTTCCTTTCTTCTTTTCTTTCTTCTGTCTTCTTTCTTTCCTTCTTTTTGTTTCTTCTTTATTTCTACTTTCTTTCTTACTTCTACTTCTTTCTTACTTCTTTCTTAGATCTTTTGTTACTTCTTTCTTACTTCTTTCCTTCTTCTTTCTTTATTCTTTCTTTCTTTTTTCTTTCTTTCATTCTTCTTTCTTTCTTCTACCTTCTTCTTTCTTTCTTCTTTCTTTCTTTCTTTCTTCTTTCTTTCTTACTTCTTTCTTATTTCTTTCTTACTTCTTTCTTACTTCTTTCTTCTTCTTTCTTTCGTCTTTCTTCTTTCTTTCTTTCTTCTTTCTTTCTTACTTCTTTCTTACTTCTTTCTTTCTTCTTTCTTTCTTCTTTCTTCTTACTTTCTTTCTTCTTACTTCTTTCTTTCATTCTTCTTTCTTCCTTTCTTCTTTCTTTCTTCCTTCTTTCTTTCTTCTTTCTTCCTTTCTTCTTTCTTTCTTCCTTCTTTCCTTCTACTTTCTTTCTTCCTTCTTTCTTTCTTCTTTCTTTCTTTTATCTTTCTTCTTTCTTTCTTCTTTCTTCTTCTTTCTTTCTTCTTTCTTTCTTCTTTCTTTCTTACGTCGTCCTTCTTTCTTCTTTTTTTCTTTAATCTTCCTTTCATCTTTCTTTCTTCTTTCTTTCTTTCTTCTTTCTTTCTTCTTTCTTTCTACTTTCTTTCTTCTTTCTTTCTTCTTTGTTTCTTACTTCTTTCTTCTATCTTCTTTCTTCTTTCTTTCTTTCTTCTTTCTTTCTTCTTTCTTTCTTTTTTTTTTCATTCTTCTTTCTTACTTCTCTCTTTCTTACTTCTTTCCTTCCTCCTTTCTTTCTTGGTTTCTTTCTTTCTTCTTTCTTTCTTTCTTCTTTCATTCTTCTTTCTTTCTTCTTTCTTTATTACTTCTTTCTTACTTCTTTCTTTCTTCTTTCTTTCTTCTTCCTTTCTTATTCCTTTCTTCTTCCTTTCTTTCTTCTATCTTTCTTCTTTCTTTCTTACTTTTTTCCTACAAATTATTTCTTTCTTTCTTACTTCTTACTTCTTTCTTTCTTACTTCTTTCTTCTTTCTTCTTTCATTCTTTCTTCTTTCTTTCTTTCTTCTTTCTTTCTTCTTTCTTTCTTTCTTCATAATTTTTTCTTTCATTCTTCTTTCTTACTTCTTTCTTTCTTTCTTCTTCTTCTTTCTTCTTTCTTTCTTCTTTCTTTATTCTTCCTTTCTCTTCCTTCTTCTTCCTTTCTTCTTCTTTCTTCTTCCTTTCTTCCTTCCTTTCTTCTTCCTTTCTTATTTCTTTCTTCTTTCTTTCTTCTTTCTTAATTTCTTCTTTCTTTCTTCTTTCTTTCTTCTATCTTCTTTCTTTCTTACTATATACTTCTTTCTTTCTTCCTTCTTTTTTCTAACTTCTTTTTTACTTCTTTCTTACTTCTTTCTTCTTTCTTCTTTCTTTCTTTCTTCTTTCTTCTTTCTTTCTTTCTTCTTTCTTTCTTCTTTCTTTCTTCTTTCTATCTCCTTTCTCTCTTTCTTTCTTTCTTTCTTCTTTCTTTCTCCTTTCTTTATACTTTCTTTCTTCTTTCTTTCTTCTTTGTTTCTTA
>NW_027043403.1:0-55901 GCF_036013475.1 Columba livia | reverse complement strand
AGAAAGATAAAATAAAGAAAGAAGAAAGAAAGAAGGAAGAAAGAAAGTAGAAGGAAAGAAGGAAGAAAGAAGAAGAAGAAAGGAAAAGAAAGAAGAAAGAAAGAAGGAAGAAAGAAAGAAGAAAGGAAGAAAGAAGAATGAAAGAAAGAAGTAAGAAGAGAAGAAAGTAAGAAGAAAGAAGAAGAAAGAAGAAAGAAAGAGTAAGAAAGAAGTAAGAAAGAAAGAAGAAAGAAGAAAGAAGAAAGACGAAAGAAAGAAGAAGAAAGAAGTAAGAAAGAATGTAAGAAAGAAATAAGAAAGAAGTAAGAAAGAAAGAAGAAAGAAAGAAAGAAAGAAAGAAAGAAGAAAGAAAGAAGAAAGGTAGAAGAAAGAAAGAAAGAAGAATGAAAGAAAGAAAAAAGAAAGAAAGAATAAAGAAAGAAGAAGGAAAGAAGTAAGAAAGAAATAACAAAGAGCTAAGAAAGAAGTAAGAAAGAAGTAAGAAGTAAGAATGAAAGTAGAAATAAAGAAGAAACAAAAAGAAGGAAAGAAAGAAGACAGAAGAAAGAAAGAAGAAATAAACAAGAAAGAAAGAAACAAGAAAGAAAGAAGAAAGAAAGAAGAAAGAAAGCAGAAAGAAATGAGAAAGAAAGAAGGAAGAAGGAAAGAAGAAAGAGAGAAGAAAGAAAGAAGAAAGAAACAAGAAAGAAAGAAACAAGAAAGAAAGAAGAAGAAGAAAGAAGAAGAAAGAAGAAAGAAGAAAGAAGAAAGAAGAAAGAAGAAAGAAGAAAGAAGAAAGAAGAAAGAAGAAAAGAAGAAGAAGAAGAAAGAAGAAAGAAAGAAGAAAGTAGTAAGAAAGAAAGAATATAGAAGAAAGATATAAGAAAGAAAGAAGAAAGAAAGAAGAAAGAAAGAAAGAAGAAAGAAAGAAGAAAGAAAGAAGAAAGAAAGAAAGAAAGAAGAAAGAAGAAAGAAAGAAGAAAGAAAGAACAAAAAAAGAAGAAATAAGAAAGAAAGAAGAAAGAAAGAAAAGGAAAAAAAGAAGAAAGAAAGAAGAAAGAAAGAAAGAAGAATGTAAGAAAAAACAATGAAAGAAGAAAGAAGAAAGAAGAAAGAAGAAAGAAGACAGAATGAAGGACGACGTAAGAAAGAAAGAAGAAAGAAAGAAGAAGAAAGAAAGAAAGAAGAAAGAAAGAAGAAACAAAGAAGAAAGAAAGAAGAAAGAAAGAAGAAAGAAAGAAGAAAGTAAGAATGACGAAAGAAAGAAAGAAAGAAAGAATAAAGAAAGAAGAAAGAAAGAAAGAAGAAAGAAAGAAAGAAGAAAGAAAGAAGAATAAAGAAAGAATAAAGAAAGAAAGAAAGAAAGAAGAAAGAAAGAGGAAAGAAAGAAGTAAGAAAGAAGTAACAATGAAGTAAGATAGAAGTAAGAAAGAAGTAAGAAAGAAATAAGAAGTAAGAAAGAAAGAAGAAATAAAGAAGAAAGAAAGAAGAAAGAAAGAAGAAAGAAAGAAGAAATAAAGAACAAAGAATAAAGAAAGAAAGAAAAAGTAAGAATGAAGAAAGAAAGAAAGAAAGAAAGAAGAAAGAAAGAAAGAAGAAAGAAGCAAGAAAGAAAGAAGAAAGAAAGAAGAAAGAAAGAAGAAAGAAAGAAGAAAGAAAGGAGAAAGAAAGAAAGAAAGAAGAAGAAAGAGAAAGAAGAAAGAAAGAAAGAAAGAAAGAAAGAAAGAAAGAAGAAAGAAAGAAAGAAAGAAAGAAAGAAAGAAAGAAAGAAAGAAAGAAAGAAAGAAAGAAAGAAAGAAAGAAAGAAAGAAAGAAAGAAGAAAGAAAGAAAGAAGAAAGAAGAAAGAAAGAAAGAAAGAAAAGAAAAGAAGAAAGAAAGAAAGAAGAAAGAAGAAAGAAGTAAGAAAGAAATAAAGAAGAAAGGAAGAATGACGAAAGAAAGAAGAAAGAAAGAAGAAAGAATGAAAGAAGAAAGAAAGAAAGAAGAAAGAAAGAAAAAGAAAGAAGAAATAAAGAAATAAGGAAAGAAGAAAGAAAGAAGAAAGAAGAAAGAAAGAAAGAAGAAAGTAAGAATGAAGAAAGAAGAAAGAAAGAAGAAGAAGAGAAAGAAAGAAAGAAAGAAAGAAGAAAGAAAGAAGAAAGAAAGTAAGAAAGAAGAAAGAAAAAAGAAAGAAACAAGAAAGAAAGAAAGAAGAAAGAAAGCAGAAAGAAATAAGAAAGGAAGAAGGAAGAGGGAAAGATGAAAGAAAGAAGAAAGAAAGAAGAAAGAAAGAAGAAAGACAGAAGAAATAAAGAAGAAAGAAAGAAGAAAGAAAGAAAGAAAGTAAGAAGAAAGAAAGAAAGAATGAAGAAAGAAATAAGAAAGATAAAAGAAAGAAAGAAGAAAGAAAGAAGGAAGAAAGAAGTAAGAAAGAAAGAAGAAAGATAGAAAGAAGAAAGAAATAAATAAGAAATAAAGAAGAAAGAAAGAAGAAAGAAAGAAGAAGAAAGAAAGAAGAAAGAAAGAAAGAAAGAAAGAAAGAAGAAAGAAAGAAGAAAGAAAGAAGAAAGAAAGAAAGGAGAAAGGAAGAAGGAAGAAAGAAGAAGAAGTAAGAAAGAAATAAGAAATAAAGAAGAAAGAAAGAAGAAAGAAAGAAGTAAGAAAGAAGTAAGAAAGAAAGAAAGAAAGTGGAAAGAAGAAAGAAAGAAGAAAAAAAGAAAGAAGAAAGAAAGAAGAAAGAAAGAAGAAAGAAATAAGAAAGAAATAAGAAAGAAAGAAGAAAGAAATAAGAAATAAAGAATAAAGGAAGAAGAAAGAAAGAAAGAAGAAAGAAAGAAAGAAGAAAGAAAGAAGAAATAAAGAAAGAAATAAGAAAGGAAGAAGGAAGAAAGAAAGAAAGAAGTAAGAAGTAAGAAAGAAAGAAGAAAGAATAAAGAAGAATGAAAGAAAGAAGAAAGAAAGAAGTAAGAAAGAAGTAAGAAAGAAGTAAGAAGAAAGAAGTAAGAAAAAAACAAAGAAAGAAGAAATAAAGAAGAAAGAAAGAAATAAGAAAGAAAGAAGAAAGAAAGAAGAAGAAAGAAGAAAGAAAGAAGAAAAAAGAAGTAAGAAAGAAATAAGAAGTAAGAAAGAAAGAAGAAATAAAGAAGAAGAAAGAAGAGAAGAAAGAAAGAAGAAAGAAAGAAAGAAGACAGAAGAAAGAAAGAAGAAAGAAAGTAAGAAAGAAGAAAGAAAAAAGAAAGAAACATGAAAGAAAGAAAGAAGAAAGAAACAAGAAAGAAAGAAGAAAGAAAGAAGAAAGAAAGCAGAAAGAAATAAGAAAGAAGGAAGGAAGAGGGAAAGAAGAAAACAAGAAGAAAGAAAGAAGAAAAAGAAAGAAGAAACAAGAAGGAAGAAAGAAAGAAGAAAGAAAGAAAGAAGAAAGAAAGAAGAAAGAAAGAAAGAAGAAAGAAAGAAGAAAGAATGAAAGAAGAAAGCAAGAAAGAAAGAAGAAAGAAAGAAGAAAGAAAGAAAGAAGTGAGAAAGCAGTAAGAAAGAAAGAAGAAACAAAGAAGAAAGAAAGAAGAAAGAAAGAAAGAAAGAAGAAATAAATAAGAAAGAAAGAAGAAACAAAGAATAAAAAAGAAAGAAAGAAGAAAGGAAGAAGGAAGAAAGAAAGAAGAAATGAAGAAGAAAGATAGAAAGAAGAAAGAAAGGAATAAGAAAGAAAGAAGAAAGAAGAAAGAAAGAAGAAAGAAAGAAAGAAGAAAGAAAGAAAGAAAGAAGAAAGACGAAAGAAAGAAGAAGAAAGAAGTAAGAAAGAAGTAAGAAAGAAATAAGAAAGAAGTAAGAAAGAAAGAAGTAAGAAAGAAAGAAAGAAAGAAGAAATAAAGAAGAAAGAAAGAAGAAAGAGAGAAAGAAGAAAGTAAGAATGAAGAAAGAACGAAGGAAAGAAGAAAGGAAGAAGTAAGAAAGAAAGAAGAATCAAAGAAGAAAGAAGAAAGAAAGAAAGAAAGAAGAAATAAATAAGAAAGAAAGAAAGAAGAAAGAAAGAAGAGAGAAAGAAAGAAGAAATTAAGAATGAAGAAAGAAAGAAGAAAGAAGAAAGAAAGAAGAAATAAAGAAGAAAGAAAGGAAGAAGAATGAAGAAAGAAAGAAGGACGACGTAAAAAAGGAAGAAGAAAGAAAGAAGAAAGAAGAAAGAAAGAAGAAGGAAAGAAGTAAGAAAGAAGTACGAAAGAAAGAAGAAAGAAGGAAAGAAGAAGGAAATAATAAAGAAAGAATAAAGAAAGAAAGAAAGAAAGAAACAAGAAAGAAAGAAGAAAGAAAGAAGAAGAAAGAAAGAAGAAAGAAAGAAGAAAGAAAGAAGAAGAATAAGGAAGAAAGAAGGAAGAAGGAAAGAAGAAAGAAGAAGAAGGAAAAGAAAGAAAAGAAAGAAGAAAGAAGAAAGAAGAGAAGAAAGAAGAAAGAAGAAAGAAGAAAGAAAGAAGAAGAAGAAAGAAGAAAGAAAGAAGAAAGAAAGAAGAAAGAAAGGAAGAGAAAGAAGAAAGAAAGAAGAAAGAAAGAAGAAAGAGAAGAAAGAAAGAAAGAAAGAAGAAGAAAGAAGAAGAAAGAAAGAAGAAAGAAGAAAGAAGAAAGAAAGAAGAAAGAAAGAAGTATGAAAGAAGTGAGAAAGAAGTAAGAAAGAAAGAAGAAAGAAAGAAGAAAGAAAGAAGGAAGAAAGAAAGAAGGAAGAAAGAAGAAAGAAAGAAGAAGAAAGAAGAAAGAAGAAAGAAAGAAGAAAGAAGAAGAAGAAAGAAAGAAGAAAGAAAGAAGAAAGAAGAAGAAAGAAAGAAAGGAAGAAGAAAGAAGAAAGAAAGAAGGACGACGTAAAAAAGGAAGAAGAAAGAAAGAAGAAAGAAAGAAGAAAGAAAGAAAAAAGAAAGAAGAAAGAAAGAAGAAAGAAAGAAATAATAAAGAAGAAAGAAAGAAGAAAGAAGAAGAAGAAAGAAAGAAGTTAGAAAGAAGAAAGAAAGAAGAAAGAAAGAAGAAAGAAAGAAGAAAGAGGAAAGAAAGAAGAAAGAAAGAAAGAAGAAAGAGAGAAGAAAGAGATAAAGAAGAAATAAATAAGAAAGGAAATAGAAAGAAAGAATAAAAAAGAAAGAAATAAGAAAGAAAAAGAAGAAAGGAAGAATGAAGAAAGAAAGAAGAAAGAAACCAGAAAGAAAGAAAGAAGAAAGAAGAAAGAAAGAAAGAAAGAAGAAAGAAGTAAGAAAGAAGTAAGAAAGAAAGAAGAAAGAAAGAAGAAAAGAAGAAAGAAGAGAAGAAGAAAGAAGAAAAAAAGAAGAAAGAAAGAAAGAATAAATAAATAAGAAAGAAAGAAGAAAGGAAGAATGAAGAAAGAAAGAAGAAAAAAAGAACAAAGAAAGAAGAAAGAAGAAAGAAGAAAGAAGAAGAAAGAAGAAAGAAAAAGAAAGAAAGAAGAAAGAAAGAAGAAAGAAAGAAACAAGAAAGTAAGAAGAAAGAATGAAAGAAGATAGAATGAAAGAAGAAAGAAAGAAGAAAGAAATAGAAAGAAGAAGAAGAAAGAAGTGAGAAAGAAGTAAGCAAGAAAGAAGAAAGAAAGAAGAAAGAAAGAAAGAAAAAAATAAATAAGAAAGAAAAAAGAAAGAAAGAAGAAAAAAGAAAGAAAGAAGAAAGAAAGAGGAAAGGAAGAATGAAGAAAGAAAGAAGAAAGAAAGAAAGAAGAAGAAAGAAAGAAGAAAGAAGAAAGAAAGAAGAAATAAGTAAGAAAGAAAGAAGAAAGAAGGAAGAAAGAAAGAAGAAAGATGGAGGAAAGAAAGAAGAAAGAAAGAAGAAAGAAAGAAAGAAGAAATAAAGAAGAAAGAAAGAAGAAAGAAAGAAGAAAGAAAGAAACAAGAAAGAAAGAATAAAGAAAGAAGAAAGAAAGCAGAAAGAAATAAGGAAGAAAGAAGGAAGAAGGAAAGAAGAAAGAAAGAAGAAGGAAAGAAGAAAGAAACAAGAAGAAAGAAAGAAGAAAGAAGAAATAAGAAAGAAGAAAGAAGAAAGAAGAAAGAAGAAAGAAGAAAGAAGAAAGAAGAAAGAAGAAAGAAGAAAGAAGAAAGAAGAAAGAAGAAAGAAGAAAGAAAGAAGAAAGAAGAATGAAGAAAGAAAGAAGAAAGAAGTAAGAAAGAAATAAGAAAGAAAGAAAGAGGAAAGAAAGAAGAAGAAAGAAAGAGAAGAAGAAAGAAGAAGAAGAAAGAAGAGAAAGAAGAAAGAAGAAAGAAGAAAGAAGAAAGAAGGAAAGAAGAAAGAAGAAGAAGAAAGAAGAAGAAGAAGAAGAAGAAGAAAGAAGAAAGAAGAAGAAATAAAAAATAAAGAAGAAAGAAGAAGAAATAAGAAAGAAAGAAGAAAGAAAGAAAGAAGAAGAAAGAAAGAAGAAGAAAGAAGAAGAAAGGAAGAAGAAAGAAAGAAGTTAGAAAGAAGAAAGAAAGAAGAAAAAAGAAGAAAGAAGAAAGAAAGAAGAAAGAAGAAAGAAGAAAGAAGAAAGAAAGAAGAAGAAAGAAAGAAAGAAAGAAGAAAGAAAGAAGAAAGAAAGAAGGACGACGTAAAAAAGGAAGAAGAAAGAAAGAAGAAAGAAGAAAGAAGAAAGAAAGAAGAAGGAAAGAATTAAGAAAGAAGTACGAAAGAAAGAAGAAAGAAGGAAAGAAGAAGGAAATAATAAAGAAAGAATAAGAAAGAAAGAAAGAAAGAAACAAGAAAGAAACAAGAAAGAAAGAAGAAAGAAAGAAAGAAAGAAAGAAGAAAGAAATAAGGAAGAAAGAAGGAAGAAGGAAAGAAGAAAGAAAGAAGAAGGAAAGAAGAAAGAAACAAGAAAGAAAGAAAGAAGAAAGAAGAAAGAAAGAAGAAAGAAGTAAGAAAGAAAGAAGAAAGAAAGAAAGAAGAAAGAAAGAAAGAAGAAGAAAGAAGAAAGAAGAAGGAGAGAGAAGAGAAGAAAGAAGAAGAAAGAAAGAAGAAAGAAAGAAGAAAGAAGAAGAAATAAAGAAGAAAGAAAGAAGAAAGAAAGCAGTATGAAAGAAGTGAGAAAGAAGTAAGAAAGAAAGAAGAAAGAAAGAAGAAAAAAAGAAGGGAGAAAGAAAGAAAGAATAAAGAAAGAAAGAAAGAAGAAAGAAAGAAGAAAGAAAGAAGAAAGAAAGGAGAGAAAGAAAGAAGAAAGAAAGAAGAAAGAAGAAGAAGAAAGAAGAAGAAGAAAGAAGAAAGAAAGAAGAAAGAAAGACATAAGAAATAAAGAAGAAAGAAAGAAAGAAGAAAGAAGAAATAGAAGAAAGAAGAAAGAAGAAGAAAGATAGAGAAAGAAAGAAGAAAGAAAGAAGAAAGAAAGAAAGAAGAAAGTAGAAAGAAAGAGAAAGAAGAAAGAAAGAAGAAAGAAGAAAGAAAGAAGAAAGAGAAGAGAAGAAAGAAAGAAAGAAAGAAGAAGAAGAAAGAAAGAAGAAGAAAGAAGAAGAAGAAAGGATGAAAGAAGAAAAAAGAAGAAGAAAGTAGAAAGAAATAAAGAGAAATAAAGAACAAAGAAAGATGAAAGAAAGAAGAAGAAGAAGAAAGAAGAAAGAAAGAAAGAAGAAAGAAAGAAAGAAGAAAGAAGAAAGAAAAGAAAGAAGAAAGAAAGAAGAAAGAAAGAAAGAAAGAAAGAAGAAAGAAAGAAGAAGGAATGAAAGAATAAAGCAAGACAGAAAGAAGAAAGAAAGAAGAAAGAAAGAAGAAAAGAAAGAAGTAAGAAAGAAGTAAGAAAGATAGAAGAAAGAAAGAAGAAAGATAGAAAGAAAGAAGAAATAAATAAGAAAGAAATAAAGAAGAAAGAAAGAGGAAAAAAGAAAGAAAGAAGAAAGAAAGAAAAGAAAGAAAGGAAGAATGAAGAAAGAAAGAAAGAAGAAAGAAAGAGGAAAGATAGAAGAAAGAAGAAAGAAAGAAGAAAGAATGAAGAAAGAAAGAAATAAGAAGTAAAGAAGGAAGAAAGAAGAAAGAAAGAAAGAAGAAAGAAGAAAGTAAGAAGAAAGAAAGAAGAAAGAAAGAATAAAGAAAGAAGAAAGAAAGAAGTAAGAAAGAAGAAAGTAAGAAGTAAGAAAGAAGAAAGAAAAAAGAAATAAGAAAGAAGTAAGAAAGAAAGAAGAAAGAAAGAAGAATGAAAGAAGAAAGAAAGAAGAAAGAAAGAAGAAAGAAAGAGAGAGAAAGAAGAGAGAAAGAAGAGAGAAAGAAAGAAAGTAGAAAGAATGAAGAAAGAAGAAAGAAAGAAGAAAGAAAGAAGTAAGAAAGAAGAAACAAAGAAGAAGTAAGAAAGTAGTTAAGAAAAAAGAAAGAAGAAATTAAGAAGAAAGAAAGAAGAAAGAAAGAAGAAAGAAAGAAGAAAGAAAGAAGAAAGAAGAAAGGAAGAAGAAAGAAGAAAGAAAGAACGAAGAAAGAACGAAGAAAGAAGAAAGAAAGAAGAAAGAAAGAAGAAAGATAGAAGAAAGAAAGTAGAATGAAAGAAGAAAAAAGCAGAAAGAAGAAAGAGAGAGAGAAGAAAGAATGAAAGAAGACAGGAAGAATGAAGAAAGAAAGAAAGAAGAAAGAAAGAAGAAAGAAAGAAAGAAAGAAGAAAGAATGAAAGAAAGAAGAAAGAAAGAAGAAAGGAAGAAGAAAGGAAGAAGAAAGGAAGAAGGAAGGAAGAAGAAAGGAAGAAGAAAGGAAGAAGAAACAAAGAAGAAACAAAGGAGTAAGAAAGAATTAAGAAAGAAGTAAGAAATAAAGAAGAGATAGAAATAAGAGATAGAGAAGAAAGAATGAAAAAAAGAAATTAAAAATAAAGAAAGAAGAATAAAGAAAGAAAGAAAGAAAGAAAATAAAAAAGAAAGAAAGAGAGAAGAAATAAAGAATGAAATTAAGAAAGAAAGAATAAAGAAAGAAAGAAAAAAGTAAGAAAGAAGAAAGAAAGGAAGATAGAAATAAGAAAGAAAGAAAGAAAGAAAGAAAGAAATGAGGAAAGAAACAAAGAAAGAAAGAAAGAAAGAAAGAAAGAAAGAAAGAAAGAAAGAAAGAAAGAAAGAAAGAAAGAAAGAAAGAAAGAAAGAAAATCAACTAATATTCGTTGATATTATTTAATGTAATTTATAATTAATATATAATGGCATAATATAATGATGATATCTATAACATACTATTGTAATAATGATATTTATTAAATATTAATATATATTATATAAACATGTATAATTACTATGTAACGTATCTAATCTATTTTTACATATGTATCTTATTATATAAAGCTGTGAGGGACCATATTTGGGCGGGTTTTTGATATTTTTAAGGCTGTTTGATCTCAAATTCAATTTACTTCATTTTGTGGCTGTTTTTAGGATAATTTGTGCTCAAAGAAGCTTTCAAGATCCTTTTTTTTGGCAGTTAATTTGCTCACTCGGTTAATGTTGAAGCGGGGGGATTTGGGGCTGTTTCCCAGGACTGTGACACAAATAACGGCCCTTTCCTTCCCTTTCCCACTGCAGCTCCTGCGCAGAGAACAGTGAAGGCAGCCTGGCCACGCCCCCTCCGGCCGACTGCGCCCCCCGCTCCGGCTGACCGCCTCCCCAACTCTGGCTGGCCACGTGCCCCTCCCTCCCCCCCCCCGGCTGATGGACACCACCCCCCCCAACTCCGGCTGACCGCGTGCCCACCCCAACTCCGGCTGACTGTGCCCCCCTGGCCCCCCGGCTGACCGCGTGCCCTCCCACTGCACTCCTGCTGACCGTGAGACCCCCCGCCACCTCCTCCGGCTGGCCACATCTCCACTGCACACCATGGCGGGGATGGGGCGGGGGGGGGGGATCACAAGGGTCTATGGGGCGGTGTAGGGGTCAGGGGGGCTGTGGGGTCAATGGGGTCGTTGTGGGGTGAAACACCCCTGAAGAGGCTGAACGCCCTGCAGGTGAGTGAACCACACGCTGACCCACAGTGCCCCATAGCACCTCCACTCTGCCGTATGGATCCACAACACTGCCACACAGCACCCTATAGCTCCTGCTTGCTATCCCACAGCACCCCATGGCTTCTCCACTCTGCCCCATATGTCTACAGCAGTGCCACAGAGTACCTCATATGTCTTCCACTCTGCCCCATGGGTGCAGAGTGCTGCCCTACAGCACCCTATAGCTCCTGTACTCTGCCCCACAGATCCACAGTGCTGTCCCACAGCACCCTATAGCTCATCTGGCCTATAGACCCACTGTACTGCCCCACAATGCCCCATAGCTCCTACACTGCCCCATAGACCCACAACACTGCCCCACAGCACCCCATGGCTCCTGCACTCTGCTCTGTAGATGCCCAGTACTGCCCAACAGCACCATATAGCTCCTGTACTCTACCCCATACATCCACAGGAGTGCCCCACAGTACCCCATAGTGACTCTACTCTTCCCCATAGACCCACAGTGCTGCCCCACAGGACTCTACTCTGTCCCTTAGACCCAGAGAGCTGCCCCACAGCAGCCTGTAGGTGCTGCGTTCTGTCCCATTGGTGCAAAGTGCTGCCCCACAGCGCCCCACACCTCTGTCCACCTGACCCCCCTTCCCTCCTGACTACGCCTGCACTGCCCACTATGGGTGGGTCACAAGGGTCTATGGGGCGGTGTGGGGGTCAGGGGGCTGTGGGGTCAATGGGGTGGTTGTGGGGTGAAACACCCCTGAAGAGGGTGAACCCCCTACAGGTGAGTGACCCACACAGTGACCCACAGCAGCTCATAGCCCCTCTGCCCTATAGAGTCACTGCACCCCATAGCTGCTTTTACTCTGCCACATAAATGGACAGCACTGCTCCACAGCACCCTGTATCTCCACTCTGCCCTGTAGACACACAGTGCTGTCCCACAGCACCCCATATCTTGTTCACTCTGCCCTATAGACCCACAGTGTAACCCTACAGCACCCCATAGTTCCTCTGCCCTATAGATCAACAACACTGTCCCAGAAAACACCATAGCTTCTTCCCACTAGCCCATAGGCCAGCAGTTCTGCCCTATAGCACACTGTAGCTCCTGTACCCTGCCCCATAGACCCACAGCAGTGCCCCACAGTGCCCCACACATCTGGTCTGCCCTATACATCCACAGCACTGCTCTGCAGCACCATATACTTTCAGCACTCTGCCCCACTGATATGTAGCACCCCACAGCTTCTGCATTCCACCCATAGATCGACATTCCTGGGTCCCCTCACCCCACCAGATGTCCTGGGTTACGATGCTGCACGGGGCCCTGTGCACAACAAAATGAGGACAGCATGGCTGCTGGGCGCCACCCTGCTTGGAATCCAAGATGGTTGGGGCGGGGGGGAGGGCTGGCAGCCATGCTGGCACTGCCGGAGGGGCTGTAGGTCTGCGCCGTGCTCAGGCGGCAGCTTCCGGCTGTATTGGCTGCTCCCATTGGCTGGCCCTGTGGCCCTGCACCCTGCCCATGGGAAGAAGATGGCTGCCCTGATGGGTGTGGCCATCTCGGCTGCTGTGTCCCTGCTGGTGGGCGGGGCCATGACTGTCATGGCTGCTAAGCCTGTGCTGGAAGGGTGGGGCTGAGGTGGGCGGGGCCTGCCTAGGGCAGCCATTCTGGGGTGGGGCCCAAGGTGGGTGGTGGGGCCTGTGACTCTGTTTACCCCTGACGGCCATCTTGGAAAAGATCAGCGCTGTGCCGCTGCCATCCTGACATTGCTCCCCCAGGGCCATGTTGGGGGATTTTCAACCTGGTTTTGGGGCCAATTCTCACCCAATAAAATTAAATAATGTAAAAAAACCTTAAGCATGTGGTTTGTTCCATTTCCAGTGAAGGATTTGGGGGTGGGGTTTAGGGTTGAGGGTGGGGCTGAAGATGTGGGCAGGGCCACTGCCAACCCCACCTCCCTCCCAAGCTCTCCCCAATGTGCCTTCCCGAAGGGGTGTGCCCTAACCAGGCCCCACCCCCTTTCCAAGCACCCCACCCTCCCAGCTGGGCTCCTCCCACTTGACCCACACTTCCACCCCCATTGGTGGGCTCCCTGCAGGGGGTGTGGCCTACAGACCTACAACTCCTTCCCCTCCGCTGCCGAGCCATGTACCTGACAGGGCATGACAGGGGCAGACAAAGCTCAAGAAAGACCAACAGAGCCAGGCAGGGCCTGAGAGAGCTTGACGGATCCTCACAGAGCCTGACAAAGCTTGACAGATCCCAACAGGACCTGTCAGGGCCTGACAAATCTTGTCAGTTCCTGATAGAGCATCAATGTGTATGATGAAGCCCTGGGGGTCTCAACAGAGCCTGAGAAATCTTGACAGGGCTCAGCAGACCCCGACAGGTCTCCACAGAGCCCTACAGAGCCCATCAAAACCTGACAGAGCCTGACAGACCCCAAAGAGGTCTCACAGGGCTTCACAAAAACCAACAGTGTCTGACAGAGCCCGACAGGAGTGCAGGTGCTATCACTTCCAGTGAGGGTCCAGGTGATTTGATAAGGGTGGTGGGTGGGGCCTGGGGTGATTGACCCCTCCCCTTTCCCAGGGGATTGTGGGAAGGGGTGGGCGGGCCTCAGGGTATTTGAGCCCCAGTCCCTAGGTAGGGAAGCTCATTCTGCTCCTGGGCTGCTTGGGTGCTGGTTCTCTGCTGCTCCTTTAGCAGTCAGCAGCTTTTGAGCTGTTTAAGCTACATGGGTGGGTGTGTTTGGAGAAGTGGAGATGTCTGTTTGAGGTGGGACCTTCAGGATCAGAAAAGTTTCAATAGCAGATGTAGTTGAAAGTATGTTTGTAACTATTTTTCATTTATTGAATCAATTCCTGGTACTTGTTATTTTCCCTAAATTCCCGATTGCAATGGAGATGGGGTGTTAATTCTTGGTTTGTATTGGTGTGTAACAAGTTAATGATATAATCTCTCCTCCTAGGATGCTCAGGTTATCTACCAGGGGTAAGGATGAGCATCTCGTATCTGTAGGTGGAGTTTTAGCATTTCTGAAGGAAGCAGCAGGACTATAACGCAGAGTGGCTTTCAAGCTACAGGGTGGCTCATGGCCTCCCTGATCACCCACAGAACAGTGTGTTGTCCACAGAACCTTTGCAGAATGCGGTGAACCCTGGTAGATCATTCAAATCTAACTCCCAGAACTCCGTCAAGTAGAGCAATGGCTAGGGAACTACGACGGACAACCATTATGAGTGCTCATTATTGTGTATGTGATTTTGTATTGTGGGTGATGAAGGGGAAAGTGGCAACTTTATGGTTTGTAACAAGCACTACAGTTCTTTGTTTCTCGCCGTCTTAGGCGTCACAAGCGATGAGGGTTTGTGACCGCGCCCGCGCCACGACACGCTGACCGGACCGCCCTGGAACTCAGCAGGAGGTGGGTGTTGCGGAAGGGGTCGGCGTTTGCCCCGCGGCGCCGTGTGCCGGCGCGGCTTAGTGAGCGTGTGCTTTCTCGTGTTTCTGCAGGCGCTGAAGAGGAACCCGGCGACGCGGGAAGACGCCCGTTGGCACACGTGGCGTTTTCCTCTGCTGAAGATGGGTTCGGTCCCTCGGCCCTCTGAAAGCTAAGTGGAGGCGCGAGGGCTGGGAAGGGGCTGGGAATCGCAGGGACGGGGGGTTTAGCTCTGCTAAGGGCAAGGGCCGTCCAGGAACCGTGCCCTTGGCGCGGGTGAAGGGCCCGGGGACCTTTACCGTGCGATGCCAGCGTGTGCCGGGCAGGGCAGCTCCAGCCTGCGTCTACGTTGTGGTGTAGTTCGGGAAGCCTGCCTTGCGCCTGTCAGACGATCCTGGGGTCTCGTTGCGTTCGAGGGCACGAAAGGCATCTCGGGTGCCATCCCGGCATCTGGAACGCCGGTGCCGATCGGCGTAGCGCCGATTGGGTGCTGGTTTTCTGGTGTCGGCAGCCCAAAGAGTGGCGGGTTCTTGCCTTTCGGCCGCTTCTGGTCAGGGGTGTTTGTGGCGTTGTCCTGGGCTGTGCCGGCAGCTGTGCTCTCTACCCATCCAGTCTAAGGGACTGGCACTTTATTCCCAGCATCTTGAAGGTTTTAGGTCTTGTAGCAGCTTCTCGTATTTGCGCCGTCTCTGCGTGTTTGCGCCAGAGCTGCCGTCTCATAAGGGGCCGTGACGTTCGGCTCCTTTTTTTTCTGGGGTTGCAGTAGAGGCTCCTCGCCTCACCCCTGCCTCCCCGCAGGTTATTTTTGCTGTTGCCGTCTCTGGTTCGGAGTCATTTTTGTTGTGGAGCATTTTTGGTGTTATTGCTGTCGGGTCGTCTATAATGTTGTGTGGAGCATCTGTCTAAGCACGTGCGCGTTTGGCTCGGAGCTGCTCTGCCCGGAGGTGTAGAGTTAGGAGCGGGCGGACTGAGTTTAGGAGTCCACGATTGATCTGTGGACATGTTATCCTGCGTAGGCAGAGGTTGTGCGGTCATCTGGGACGGAGTAGCCGTGGGCAGGGGAGCGGACAGTCCGTTCCCCAGTGGTCTTTGGGACTCAATTAGACCTTGTTGTGGGATTCCTGAATAGAAAGCAGACCCGTGGAATGGTCAAGCTGTTGATGAGCTCCTGGGTAACTTGTTGAATACCTTGATTTCAGATGCAGAAGGACAACTTGGCACGAAAGAGCGCCGGAGGAGGCGAGCCGAGCGCCGGAAGCAAGTGGGTCTGTGCGTGGTGGGAGCAGGAAGCTGTGCTGTGTGGCTCTAGCTAAGTTTGGTCGTTTCTCTCTTTTCTAGGCGTGAAGCAAAGTGGAAAGCTGGGTATCGGCAGCGCAGCTCCTCTGGCAAGGTGAGCACGGAGCCGTGGTAGGGGCGAGGAGGAGCGTGGGGCCAGGGTTTCGTTCAAAGAGCTACAGTTCTTTGTTTCTCGCCGTCTTAGGCGTCACAAGCGATGAGGGTTTGTGACCGCGCCCGCACCACGACACGCTGACCGGACCGCCCTGGAACTCAGCAGGAGGTGGGTGTTGCGGAAGGGGTCGGCGTTTGCCCCGCGGCGCCGTGTGCCGGTGCGGCTTAGCGAGCGTGTGCTTTCTCGTGTTTCTGCAGGCGCTGAAGAGGAACCCGGCGACGCGGGAAGACGCCCGTTGGCACACGTGGCATTTTCCTCTGCTGAAGATGGGTTCGGTCCCTCGGCCCTCTGAAAGCTAAGTGGAGGCGCGAGGGCTGGGAAGGGGCTGGGAATCGCAGGGACGGTGGGCTTAGCTCTGCTAAGGGCAAGGGCCGTCCAGGAACCGTGCCCTTGGCGCGGGTGAAGGGCCCGGGGACCTTTACCGTGCGATGCCAGCGTGTGCCGGGCAGGGCAGCTCCAGCCTGCGTCTGCGTTGTGGTGTAGTTCGGGAAGCCTGCCTTGCACCTGTCAGACGATCCTGGGGTCTCGTTGCGTTCGAGGGGCACGAAAGGCATCTCGGGTGCCATCCCGGCATCTGGAACTCCGGTGCCGATCGGCGTAGCGCCGATTGGGCGCTGGTTTTCTGGTGTCGGCAGCCGAAAGCGTGGCGGGTTCTTGCCTTTCGGCCGCTTCTGGTCAGGGGTGTTTGTGGCATTGTCCTGGGCTGTGCCGGCAGCTGTGCTCTCTACCCATCCAGTCTAAGGGACTGGCACTTTATTCCCAGCATCTTGAAGGTTTTAGGTCTTGTAGCAGCTCATCGTATTTGCGCCGTCTCTGCGTGTTTGCGCCAGAGCTGCCGTCTCATAAGGGGCCGTGACGTTTGGCTCCTTTTTTTACTGGGGTTGCAGTAGAGGCTCCTCGCCTCACCCCTGCCTCCCCGCAGGTTATTTTTGCTGTTGCCGTCTCTGGTTTGGAGTCATTTTTGTTGTGGAGCATTTTTGGTGTTATTGCTGTCGGGTCGTCTATAATGTTGTGTGGAGCATCTGTCTAAGCACGTGCGCGTTTGGCTCGGAGCTGTTCTGCCCGGAGGTGTAGAGTTAGGAGCGGGCGGACTGAGTTTAGGAGTCCACGATTGATCTGTGGACATGTTATCCTGAGTAGGCAGAGGTTGTGCGGTCATCTGGGACGGAGTAGCCGTGGGCAGGGGAGCGGACAGTCCGTTCCCCAGTGGTCTTTGGGACTCAATTAGACCTTGTTGTGCGATTCCTGAATAGAAAGCAGACCCGTGGAATGGTCAAGCTGTTGATGAGCTCCTTGGTAACTTGTTGAATACCTTGATTTCAGATGCAGAGGGACAACTTGGCACGAAAGAGCGACGGAGGAGGCGAGCCGAGCGCCGGAAGCAAGTGGGTCTGTGCGTGGTGGGAGCAGGAAGCTGTGCTGTGTGGCTCTAGCTAAGTTTGGTCGTTTCTCTCTTTTCTAGGCGTGAAGCAAAGTGGAAAGCTGGGTATCGGCAGCGCAGCTCCTCTGGCAAGGTGAGCACTAGCCGTGGTAGGGGCGAGGAGGAGTGTGGGGCCAGGGTTTCGTTCAAAGAGCTACAGTTCTTTGTTTCTCGCCGTCTTAGGCGTCACAAGCGATGAGGGTTTGTGACCGCGCCCGCACCACGACACGCTGACCGGACCGCCCTGGAACTCAGCAGGAGGTGGGTGTTGCGGAAGGGGTCGGCGTTTGCCCCGCGGCGCCGTGTGCCAGCGCGGCTTAGCGAGCGTGTGCTTTCTCGTGTTTCTGCAGGCGCTGAAGAGGAACCCGGCGACGCGGGAAGACGCCCGTTGGCACACGTGGCGTTTTCCTCTGCTGAAGATGGTTTCGGTCCCTCGGCCCTCTGAAAGCTAAGTGGAGGCGCGAGGGCTGGGAAGGGGCTGGGAATGGCAGGGACGGTGGGCTTAGCTCTGCTAAGGGCAAGGGCCGTCCAGGAACTGTGCCCTTGGCGCGGGTGAAGGGCCCGGGGACCTTTACCGTGCGATGCCAGCGTGTGCCGGGCAGGGCAGCTCCAGCCTGCGTCTGCGTTGTGGTGTAGTTCGGGAAGCCTGCCTTGCGCCTGTCAGACGATCCTGGGGTCTCGTTGTGTTCGAGGGGCACGAAAGGCATCTCGGGTGCCATCCCGGCATCTGGAACTCCGGTGCCGATCGGCGTAGCGCCGATTGGGCGCTGGTTTTCTGGTGTCGGCAGCCGAAAGCGTGTCGGGTTCTTGCCTTTCGGCCGCTTCTGGTCAGGGGTGTTTCTGGCGTTGTCCTGGGCTGTGCCGGCAGCTGTGCTCTCTACCCATCCAGTCTAAGGGACTGGCACTTTATTCCCAGCGTCTTGAAGGTTTTAGGTCTTGTAGCAGCTTCTCGTATTTGCGCCGTCTCTGCGTGTTTGCGCCAGAGCTGCCGTCTCATAAGGGGCCGTGACGTTCGGCTCCTTTTTTTTCTGGGGTTGCAGTAGAGGCTCCTCGCCTCACCCCTGCCTCCCCGAGGTTATTTTTGCTGTTGCCGTCTCTGGTTCGGAGTCATTTTTGTTGTCGAGCATTTTTGGTGTTATTGCTGTCGGGTCGTCTATAATGTTGTGTGGAGCATCTGTCTAAGCACGTGCGCGTTTGGCTCGGAGCTGCTCTGCCCGGAGGTGTAGAGTTAGGAGCGGGCGGACTGAGTTTAGGTGTCCACGATTGATCTGTGGACATGTTATCCTGCGTAGGCAGAGGTTGTGCGGTCATCTGGGATGGAGTAGCCGTGGGCAGGGAAGCGGACAGTCCGTTCCCCAGTGGTCTTTGGGACTCAATTTGACCTTGTTGTGGGATTCCTGAATAGAAAGCAGACCCGTGGAATGGTCAAGCTGTTGATGAGCTCCTGGGTAACTTGTTGAATACCTTGATTTCAGATGCAGAGGGACAACTTGGCACGAAAGAGCGCCGGAGGAGGCGAGCCGAGCGCCGGAAGCAAGTGGGTCTGTGCGTGGTGGGAGCAGGAAGCTGTGCTGTGTGGCTCTAGCTAAGTTTGGTCGTTTCTCTCTTTTCTAGGCGTGAAGCAAAGTGGAAAGCTGGGTATCGGCAGCGCAGCTCCTCTGGCAAGGTGAGCACGGAGCCGTGGTAGGGGCGAGGAGGAGCGTGGGGCCAGGGTTTCGTTCAAAGAGCTACAGTTCTTTGTTTCTCGCCGTCTTAGGCGTCACAAGCAATGAGGGTTTGTGACAGCGCCCGCGCCACGACACGCTGACCGGACCGCCCTGGAACTCAGCAGGAGGTGGGTGTTGCGGAAGGGGTCGGCGTTTGCCCCGCGGCGCCGTGTGCCAGCGCGGCTTAGCGAGCGTGTGCTTTCTCGTGTTCCTGCAGGCGCTGAAGAGGAACCCGGCGACGCGGGAAGACGCCCGTTGGCACACGTGGCGTTTTCCTCTGCTGAAGATGGGTTCGGTCCCTCGGCCCTCTGAAAGCTAAGTGGAGGCGCGAGGGCTGGGAAGGGGCTGGGAATCGCAGGGACGGTGGGCTTAGCTCTGCTAAGGGCAAGGGCCGTCCAGGAACCGTGCCCTTGGCGCGGGTGAAGGGCCCGGGGACCTTTACCGTGCGATGTCAGCGTGTGCCGGGCAGGGCAGCTCTCAGCCTGCGTCTGCGTTGTGGTGTAGTTCGGGAAGCCTGCCTTGCGCCTGTTAGACGATCCTGGGGTCTCGTTGCGTTCGAGGGGCACGAAAGGCATCTCGGGTGCCATCCCAGCATCTGGAACGCCGGTGCCGATCGGCGTAGCGCCGATTGGGCGCTGGTTTTCTGGTGTCGGCAGCCGAAAGCGTGGCGGGTTCTTGCCTTTCGGCCGCTTCTGGTCAGGGGTGTTTGTGGCGTTGTCCTGGGCTGTGCCGGCAGCTGTGCTCTCTACCCATCCAGTCTGAGGGACTGGCACTTTATTCCCAGCATCTTGAAGGTTTTAGGTCTTGTAGCAGCTGCTCGTATTTGCGCCGTCTCTGCGTGTTTGCGCCAGAGCTGCCGTCTCATAAGGGGCCGTGACGTTCGGCTCCTTTTTTTTCTGGGGTTGCAGTAGAGTCTCCTCGCCTCACCCCTGCCTCCCAGTGGTTATTTTTGCTGTTGCCGTCTCTGGTTCGTAGTCATTTTTGTTGTGGAGCATTTTTGGTGTTATTGCTGTCGGGTCGTCTATAATGTTGTGTGGAGCATCTGTCTAAGCACGTGCGCGTTTGGCTCGGAGCTGCTCTGCCCGGAGGTGTAGAGTTAGGAGCGGGCGGACTGAGTTTAGGAGTCCACGATTGATCTGTGGACATGTTATCCTGCGTAGGCAGAGGTTGTGCGGTCATCTGGGACGGAGTAGCCGTGGGCAGGGGAGCGGACAGTCCGTTCCCCAGTGGTCTTTGGGACTCAATTAGACCTTGTTGTGGGATTCCTGAATAGAAAGCAGACCCGTGGAATGGTCAAGCTGTTGATGAGCTCCTTGGTAACTTGTTGAATACCTTGATTTCAGATGCAGAGGGACAACTTGGCACGAAAGAGCGCCGGAGGAGGCGAGCCGAGCGCCGGAAGCAAGTGGGTCTGTGCGTGGTGGGAGCAGGAAGCTGTGCTGTGTGGCTCTAGCTAAGTTTGGTCGTTTCTCTCTTTTCTACGCGTGAAGCAAAGTGGAAAGCTGGGTATCGGCAGCGCAGCTCCTCTGGCAAGGTGAGCACGGAGCCGTGGTAGGGGCGAGGAGGAGCGTGGGGCCAGGGTTTCGTTCAAAGAGCTACAGTTCTTTGTTTCTCGCCGTCTTAGGCGTCACAAGCAATGAGGGTTTGTGACAGCGCCCGCGCCACGACACGCTGACCGGACCGCCCTGGAACTCAGCAGGAGGTGGGTGTTGCGGAAGGGGTCGGCGTTTGCCCCGCGGCGCCGTGTGCCAGCGCGGCTTAGCGAGCGTGTGCTTTCTCGTGTTCCTGCAGGCGCTGAAGAGGAACCCGGCGACGCGGGAAGACGCCCGTTGGCACACGTGGCGTTTTCCTCTGCTGAAGATGGGTTCGGTCCCTCGGCCCTCTGAAAGCTAAGTGGAGGCGCGAGGGCTGGGAAGGGGCTGGGAATCGCAGGGACGGTGGGCTTAGCTCTGCTAAGGGCAAGGGCCGTCCAGGAACCGTGCCCTTGGCGCGGGTGAAGGGCCCGGGGACCTTTACCGTGCGATGTCAGCGTGTGCCGGGCAGGGCAGCTCTCAGCCTGCGTCTGCGTTGTGGTGTAGTTCGGGAAGCCTGCCTTGCGCCTGTTAGACGATCCTGGGGTCTCGTTGCGTTCGAGGGGCACGAAAGGCATCTCGGGTGCCATCCCAGCATCTGGAACGCCGGTGCCGATCGGCGTAGCGCCGATTGGGCGCTGGTTTTCTGGTGTCGGCAGCCGAAAGCGTGGCGGGTTCTTGCCTTTCGGCCGCTTCTGGTCAGGGGTGTTTGTGGCGTTGTCCTGGGCTGTGCCGGCAGCTGTGCTCTCTACCCATCCAGTCTGAGGGACTGGCACTTTATTCCCAGCATCTTGAAGGTTTTAGGTCTTGTAGCAGCTGCTCGTATTTGCGCCGTCTCTGCGTGTTTGCGCCAGAGCTGCCGTCTCATAAGGGGCCGTGACGTTCGGCTCCTTTTTTTTCTGGGGTTGCAGTAGAGTCTCCTCGCCTCACCCCTGCCTCCCAGTGGTTATTTTTGCTGTTGCCGTCTCTGGTTCGTAGTCATTTTTGTTGTGGAGCATTTTTGGTGTTATTGCTGTCGGGTCGTCTATAATGTTGTGTGGAGCATCTGTCTAAGCACGTGCGCGTTTGGCTCGGAGCTGCTCTGCCCGGAGGTGTAGAGTTAGGAGCGGGCGGACTGAGTTTAGGAGTCCACGATTGATCTGTGGACATGTTATCCTGCGTAGGCAGAGGTTGTGCGGTCATCTGGGACGGAGTAGCCGTGGGCAGGGGAGCGGACAGTCCGTTCCCCAGTGGTCTTTGGGACTCAATTAGACCTTGTTGTGGGATTCCTGAATAGAAAGCAGACCCGTGGAATGGTCAAGCTGTTGATGAGCTCCTGGGTAACTTGTTGAATACCTTGATTTCAGATGCAGAGGGACAACTTGGCACGAAAGAGCGCCGGAGGAGGCGAGCCGAGCGCCGGAAGCAAGTGGGTCTGTGCGTGGTGGGAGCAGGAAGCTGTGCTGTGTGGCTCTAGCTAAGTTTGGTCGTTTCTCTCTTTTCTACGCGTGAAGCAAAGTGGAAAGCTGGGTATCGGCAGCGCAGCTCCTCTGGCAAGGTGAGCACGGAGCCGTGGTAGGGGCGAGGAGGAGCGTGGGGCCAGGGTTTCGTTCAAAGAGCTACAGTTCTTTGTTTCTCGCCGTCTTAGGCGTCACAAGCGATGAGGGTTTGTGACCGCGCCCGCGCCACGACACGCTGACCGGACCGCCCTGGAACTCAGCAGGAGGTGGGTGTTGCGGAAGGGGTCGGCGTTTGCCCCGCGGCGCCGTGTGCCAGCGCGGCTTAGCGAGCGTGTGCTTTCTCGTGTTTCTGCAGGCGCTGAAGAGGAACCCGGCGACGCGGGAAGACGCCCGTTGGCACACGTGGCATTTTCCTCTGCTGAAGATGGGTTCGGTCCCTCGGCCCTCTGAAAGCTAAGTGGAGGCGCGAGGGCTGGGAAGGGGCTGGGAATCGCAGGGACGGTGGGCTTAGCTCTGCTAAGGGCAAGGGCCGTCCAGGAACTGTGCCCTTGGCGCGGGTGAAGGGCCCGGGGACCTTTACCGTGCGATGCCAGCGTGTGCCGGGCAGGGCAGCTCCAGCCTGCGTCTGCGTTGTGGTGTATTTCGGGAAGCCTGCCTTGCGCCTGTCAGACGATCCTGGGGTCTCGTTGCGTTCGAGGGGCACGAAAGGCATCTCGGGTGCCATCCCGGCATCTGGAACTCCGGTGCCGATCGGCGTAGCGCCGATTGGGCGCTGTTTTTCTGGTGTCGGCAGCCGAAAGCGTGGCGGGTTCTTGCCTTTCGGCCGCTGCTGGTCAGGGGTGTTTGTGGCGTTGTCCTGGCCTGTGCCGGCAGCTGTGCTCTCTACCCATCCAGTCTAAGGGACTGGCACTTTATTCCCAGCATCTTGAAGGTTTTAGGTCTTGTAGCAGCTTCTCGTATTTGCGCCGTCTCTGCGTGTTTGCGCCAGAGCTGCCGCCTCATAAGGGGCCGTGACGTTCGGCTCCTTTTTTTTCTGGGGTTGCAGTAGAGGCTCCTCGCCTCACCCCTGCCTCCCCGAGGTTATTTTTGCTGTTGCCGTCTCTGGTTCGGAGTCATTTTTGTTGTGGAGCATTTTTGGTGTTATTGCTGTCGGGTCGTCTATAATGTTGTGTGGAGCATCTGTCTAAGCACGTGCGCGTTTGGCTCGGAGCTGTTCTGCCCGGAGGTGTAGAGTTAGGAGCGGGCGGACTGAGTTTAGGAGTCCACGATTGATCTGTGGACATGTTATCCTGCGTAGGCAGAGGTTGTGCGGTCATCTGGGACGGAGTAGCCGTGGGCAGGGGAGCGGACAGTCCGTTCCCCAGTGGTCTTTGGGACTCAATTAGACCTTGTTGTGGGATTCCTGAATAGAAAGCAGACCCGTGGAATGGTCAAGCTGTTGATGAGCTCCTTGGTAACTTGTTGAATACCTTGATTTCAGATGCAGAGGGACAACTTGGCACGAAAGAGCGCCGGAGGAGGCGAGCCGAGCGCCGGAAGCAAGTGGGTCTGTGCGTGGTGGGAGCAGGAAGCTGTGCTGTGTGGCTCTAGCTAAGTTTGGTCGTTTCTCTCTTTTCTACGCGTGAAGCAAAGTGGAAAGCTGGGTATTGGCAGCGCAGCTCCTCTGGCAAGGTGAGCACGGAGCCGTGGTAGGGGCGAGGAGGAGCGTGGGGCCAGGGTTTCGTTCAAAGAGCTACAGTTCTTTGTTTCTCGCCGTCTTAGGCGTCACAAGCGATGAGGGTTTGTGACAGCGCCCGCGCCACGACACGCTGACCGGACCGCCCTGGAACTCAGCAGGAGGTGGGTGTTGCGGAAGGGGTCGGCGTTTGCCCCGCTTCGCCGTGTGCCAGCGCGGCTTAGCGAGCGTGTGCTTTCTCGTGTTTCTGCAGGCGCTGAAGAGGAACCCGGCGACGCGGGAAGACGCCCGTTGGCACACGTGGCATTTTCCTCTGCTGAAGATGGGTTCGGTCCCTCGGCCCTCTGAAAGCTAAGTGGAGGCGCGAGGGCTGGGAAGGGGCTGGGAATCGCAGGGACGGTGGGCTTAGCTCTGCTAAGGGCAAGGGCCGTCCAGGAACTGTGCCCTTGGCGCGGGTGAAGGGCCCGGGGACCTTTACCGTGCGATGCCAGCGTGTGCCGGGCAGGGCAGCTCCAGCCTGCGTCTGCGTTGTGGTGTAGTTCGGGAAGCCTGCCTTGCGCCTGTCAGACGATCCTGGGGTCTCGTTGCGTTCGAGGGGCACGAAAGGCATCTCGGGTGCCATCCCGGCATCTGGAACGCCGGTGCCGATCGGCGTAGCGCCGATTGGGCGCTGTTTTTCTGGTGTCGGCAGCCGAAAGCGTGGCGGGTTCTTGCCTTTCGGCTGCTGCTGGTCAGGGGTGTTTGTGGCGTTGTCCTGGGCTGTGCCGGCAGCTGTGCTCTCTACCCATCCAGTCTAAGGGACTGGCACTTTATTCCCAGCATCTTGAAGGTTTTAGGTCTTGTAGCAGCTTCTCGTATTTGCGCCGTCTCTGTGTCTTTGCGCCAGAGCTGCCGTCTCATAAGGGGCCGTGACGTTCGGCTCCTTTTTTTTCTGGGGTTGCAGTAGAGGCTCCTCGCCTCACCCCTGCCTCCCCGAGGTTATTTTTGCTGTTGCCGTCTCTGGTTCGGAGTCATTTTTGTTGTGGAGCATTTTTGGTGTTATTGCTGTCGGGTCGTCTATAATGTTGTGTGGAGCATCTGTCTAAGCACGTGCGCGTTTGGCTCGGAGCTGCTCTGCCCGGAGGTGTAGAGTTAGGAGCGGGTGGACTGAGTTTAGTAGTCCACAATTGATCTGTGGACATGTTATCCTGCGTAGGCAGAGGTTGTGCGGTCATCTGGGATGGAGTAGCCGTGGGCAGGGAAGCGGACAGTCCGTTCCCCAGTGGTCTTTGGGACTCAATTAGACCTTGTTGTGGGATTCCTGAATAGAAAGCAGACCCGTGGAATGGTCAAGCTGTTGATGAGCTCCTGGGTAACTTGTTGAATACCTTGATTTCAGATGCAGAGGGACAACTTGGCACGAAAGAGCGCCGGAGGAGGCGAGCCGAGCGCCGGAAGCAAGTGGGTCTGTGCGTGGTGGGAGCAGGAAGCTGTGCTGTGTGGCTCTAGCTAAGTTTGGTCGTTTCTCTCTTTTCTACGCGTGAAGCAAAGTGGAAAGCTGGGTATCGGCAGCGCAGCTCCTCTGGCAAGGTGAGCACGGAGCCGTGGTAGGGGCGAGGAGGAGCGTGGGGCCAGGGTTTCGTTCAAAGAGCTACAGTTCTTTGTTTCTCGCCGTCTTAGGCGTCACAAGCGATGAGGGTTTGTGACAGCGCCCGCGCCACGACACGCTGACCGGACCGCCCTGGAACTCAGCAGGAGGTGGGTGTTGCGGAAGGGGTCGGCGTTTGCCCCGCGGCGCCGTGTGCCAGCGCGGCTTAGCGAGCGTGTGCTTTCTCGTGTTTCTGCAGGCGCTGAAGAGGAACCCGGCGACGCGGGAAGACGCCCGTTGGCACACGTGGCATTTTCCTCTGCTGAAGATGGGTTCGGTCCCTCGGCCCTCTGAAAGCTAAGTGGAGGCGCGAGGGCTGGGAAGGGGCTGGGAATCGCAGGGACGGTGGGCTTAGCTCTGCTAAGGGCAAGGGCCGTCCAGGAACTGTGCCCTTGGCGCGGGTGAAGGGCCCGGGGACCTTTACCGTGCGATGCCAGCGTGTGCCGGGCAGGGCAGCTCCAGCCTGCGTCTGCGTTGTGGTGTATTTCGGGAAGCCTGCCTTGCGCCTGTCAGACGATCCTGGGGTCTCGTTGCGTTCGAGGGGCACGAAAGGCATCTCGGGTGCCATCCCGGCATCTGGAACGCCGGTGCCGATCGGCGTAGCGCCGATTGGGCGCTGTTTTTCTGGTGTCGGCAGCCGAAAGCGTGGCGGGTTCTTGCCTTTCGGCCGCTTCTGGTCAGGGGTGTTTGTGGCGTTGTCCTGGGCTGTGCCGGCAGCTGTGCTCTCTACCCATCCAGTCTAAGGGACTGGCACTTTATTCCCAGCATCTTGAAGGTTTTAGGTCTTGTAGCAGCTTCTCGTATTTGCGCCGTCTCTGCGTGTTTGCGCCAGAGCTGCCGTCTCATAAGGGGCCGTGACGTTCGGCTCCTTTTTTTTCTGGGGTTGCAGTAGAGGCTCCTCGCCTCACCCCTGCCTCCCCGCAGGTAATTTTTGCTGTTGCCGTCTCTGGTTCGTAGTCATTTTTGTTGTGGAGCATTTTTGGTGTTATTGCTGTCGGGTCGTCTATAATGTTGTGTGGAGCATCTGTCTAAGCACGTGCGCGTTTGGCTCGGAGCTGCTCTGCCCGGAGGTGTAGAGTTAGGAGCGGGCGGACTGAGTTTAGGAGTCCACGATTGATCTGTGGACATGTTATCCTGCGTAGGCAGAGGTTGTGCGGTCATCTGGGACGGAGTAGCCGTGGGCAGGGGAGCGGACAGTCCGTTCCCCAGTGGTCTTTGGGACTCAATTAGACCTTGTTGTGGGATTCCTGAATAGAAAGCAGACCCGTGGAATGGTCAAGCTGTTGATGAGCTCCTGGGTAACTTGTTGAATACCTTGATTTCAGATGCAGAGGGACAACTTGGCACGAAAGAGCGCCGGAGGAGGCGAGCCGAGCGCCGGAAGCAAGTGGGTCTGTGCGTGGTGGGAGCAGGAAGCTGTGCTGTGTGGCTCTAGCTAAGTTTGGTCGTTTCTCTCTTTTCTACGCGTGAAGCAAAGTGGAAAGCTGGGTATCGGCAGCGCAGCTCCTCTGGCAAGGTGAGCACGGAGCCGTGGTAGGGGCGAGGAGGAGCGTGGGGCCAGGGTTTCGTTCAAAGAGCTACAGTTCTTTGTTTCTCGCCGTCTTAGGCGTCACAAGCGATGAGGGTTTGTGACAGCGCCCGCGCCACGACACGCTGACCGGACCGCCCTGGAACTCAGCAGGAGGTGGGTGTTGCGGAAGGGGTCGGCGTTTGCCCCGCGGCGCCGTGTGCCAGCGCGGCTTAGCGAGCGTGTGCTTTCTCGTCTTCCTGCAGGCGCTGAAGAGGAACCTGGCGACGCGGGAAGACGCCCGTTGGCACATGTGGCGTTTTCCTCTGCTGAAGATGGGTTCGGTCCCTCGGCCCTCTGATAAGCTAAGTGGAGGCGCGAGGGCTGGGAAGGGGCTGGGAAGCGCAGGGACGGTGGGCTTAGCTCTGCTAAGGGCAAGGGCCGTCCAGGAACCGTGCCCTTGGCGCGGGTGAAGGGCCCGGGGACCTTTACCGTGCGATGTCAGCGTGTGCCGGGCAGGGCAGCTCTCAGCCTGCGTCTGCGTTGTGGTGTAGTTCGGGAAGCCTGCCTTGCGCCTGTCAGACGATCCTGGGGTCTCGTTGCGTTCGAGGGGCACGAAAGGCATCTCGGGTGCCATCCCGGCATCTGGAACGCCGGTGCCGATCGGCGTAGCGCCGATTGGGCGCTGGTTTTCTGGTGTCGGCAGCCGAAAGCGTGGCGGGTTCTTGCCTTTCGGCCGCTTCTGGTCAGGGGTGTTTGTGGCGTTGTCCTGGGCTGTGCCGGCAGCTGTGCTCTCTACCCATCCAGTCTGAGGGACTGGCACTTTATTCCCAGCATCTTGAAGGTTTTAGGTCTTGTAGCAGCTTCTCGTATTTGCGCCGTCTCTGCGTGTTTGCGCCAGAGCTGCCGTCTCATAAGGGGCCGTGACGTTCGGCTCCTTTTTTTTCTGGGGTTGCAGTAGAGGCTCCTCGCCTCACCCCTGCCTCCCCGAGGTTATTTTTGCTGTTGCCGTCTCTGGTTCGTAGTCATTTTTGTTGTGGAGCATTTTTGGTGTTATTGCTGTCGGGTCGTCTATAATGTTGTGTGGAGCATCTGTCTAAGCACGTGCGCGTTTGGCTCGGAGCTGCTCTGCCCGGAGGTGTAGAGTTAGGAGCGGGCGGACTGAGTTTAGGAGTCCACGATTGATCTGTGGACATGTTATCCTGCGTAGGCAGAGGTTGTGCGGTCATCTGGGACGGAGTAGCCGTGGGCAGGGGAGCGGACAGTCCGTTCCCCAGTGGTCTTTGGGACTCAATTAGACCTTGTTGTGGGATTCCTGAATAGAAAGCAGACCCGTGGAATGGTCAAGCTGTTGATGAGCTCCTTGGTAACTTGTTGAATACCTTGATTTCAGATGCAGAGGGACAACTTGGCACGAAAGAGCGCCGGAGGAGGCGAGCCGAGCGCCGGAAGCAAGTGGGTCTGTGCGTGGTGGGAGCAGGAAGCTGTGCTGTGTGGCTCTAGCTAAGTTTGGTCGTTTCTCTCTTTTCTACGCGTGAAGCAAAGTGGAAAGCTGGGTATCGGCAGCGCAGCTCCTCTGGCAAGGTGAGCACGGAGCCGTGGTAGGGGCGAGGAGGAGCGTGGGGCCAGGGTTTCGTTCAAAGAGCTACAGTTCTTTGTTTCTCGCCGTCTTAGGCGTCACAAGCGATGAGGGTTTGTGACCGCGCCCGCGCCACGACACGCTGACCGGACCGCCCTGGAACTCAGCAGGAGGTGGGTGTTGCGGAAGGGGTCGGCGTTTGCCCCGCGGCGCCGTGTGCCAGCGCGGCTTAGCGAGCGTGTGCTTTCTCGTGTTCCTGCAGGCGCTGAAGAGGAACCCGGCGACGCGGGAAGACGCCCGTTGGCACACGTGGCGTTTTCCTCTGCTGAAGATGGGTTCGGTCCCTCGGCCCTCTGAAAGCTAAGTGGAGGCGCGAGGGCTGGGAAGGGGCTGGGAATCGCAGGGACGGTGGGCTTAGCTCTGCTAAGGGCAAGGGCCGTCCAGGAACCGTGCCCTTGGCGCGGGTGAAGGGCCCGGGGACCTTTACCGTGCGATGCCAGCGTGTGCCGGGCAGGGCAGCTCCAGCCTGCGTCTGCGTTGTGGTGTATTTCGGGAAGCCTGCCTTGCGCCTGTCAGACGATCCTGGGGTCTCGTTGCGTTCGAGGGGCACGAAAGGCATCTCGGGTGCCATCCCGGCATCTGGAACGCCGGTGCCGATCGGCGTAGCGCCGATTGGGCGCTGTTTTTCTGGTGTCGGCAGCCGAAAGCGTGGCGGGTTCTTGCCTTTCGGCCGCTTCTGGTCAGGGGTGTTTGTGGCGTTGTCCTGGGCTGTGCCGGCAGCAGTGCTCTCTACCCATCCAGTCTGAGGGACTGGCACTTTATTCCCAGCATCTTGAAGGTTTTAGGTCTTGTAGCAGCTTCTCGTATTTGCGCCGTCTCTGCGTGTTTGCGCCAGAGCCTCTTCTCATAAGGGGCCGTGACGTTCGGCTCCTTTTTTTTCTGGGGTTGCAGTAGAGGCTCCTCGCCCTCACCCCTGCCTCCCCGCAGGTAATTTTTGCTGTTGCCGTCTCTGGTTTGTAGTCATTTTTGTTGTGGAGCATTTTTGGTGTTATTGCTGTCGGGTCGTCTATAATGTTGTGTGGAGCATCTGTCTAAGCACGTGCGCGTTTGGCTCGGAGCTGCTCTGCCCGGAGGTGTAGAGTTAGGAGCGGGCGGACTGAGTTTAGGAGTCCACGATTGATCTGTGGACATGTTATCCTGCGTAGGCAGAGGTTGTGCGGTCATCTGGGACGGAGTAGCCGTGGGCAGGGGAGCGGACAGTCCGTTCCCCAGTGGTCTTTGGGACTCAATTAGACCTTGTTGTGGGATTCCTGAATAGAAAGCAGACCCGTGGAATGGTCAAGCTGTTGATGAGCTCCTTGGTAACTTGTTGAATACCTTGATTTCAGATGCAGAGGGACAACTTGGCACGAAAGAGCGCCGGAGGAGGCGAGCCGAGCGCCGGAAGCAAGTGGGTCTGTGCGTGGTGGGAGCAGGAAGCTGTGCTGTGTGGCTCTAGCTAAGTTTGGTCGTTTCTCTCTTTTCTACGCGTGAAGCAAAGTGGAAAGCTGGGTATCGGCAGCGCAGCTCCTCTGGCAAGGTGAGCACGGAGCCGTGGTAGGGGCGAGGAGGAGCGTGGGGCCAGGGTTTCGTTCAAAGAGCTACAGTTCTTTGTTTCTCGCCGTCTTAGGCGTCACAAGCGATGAGGGTTTGTGACCGCGCCCGCGCCACGACACGCTGACCGGACCGCCCTGGAACTCAGCAGGAGGTGGGTGTTGCGGAAGGGGTCGGCGTTTGCCCCGCGGCGCCGTGTGCCAGCGCGGCTTAGCGAGCGTGTGCTTTCTCGTGTTTCTGCAGGCGCTGAAGAGGAACCCGGCGACGCGGGAAGACGCCCGTTGGCACACGTGGCATTTTCCTCTGCTGAAGATGGGTTCGGTCCCTCGGCCCTCTGAAAGCTAAGTGGAGGCGCGAGGGCTGGGAAGGGGCTGGGAATCGCAGGGACGGTGGGCTTAGCTCTGCTAAGGGCAAGGGCCGTCCAGGAACCGTGCCCTTGGCGCGGGTGAAGGGCCCGGGGACCTTTACCGTGCGATGCCAGCGTGTGCCGGGCAGGGCAGCTCCAGCCTGCGTCTGCGTTGTGGTGTATTTCGGGAAGCCTGCCTTGCGCCTGTCAGACGATCCTGGGGTCTCGTTGCGTTCGAGGGGCACGAAAGGCATCTCGGGTGCCATCCCGGCATCTGGAACGCCGGTGCCGATCGGCGTAGCGCCGATTGGGCGCTGTTTTTCTGGTGTCGGCAGCCGAAAGCGTGGCGGGTTCTTGCCTTTCGGCCGCTTCTGGTCAGGGGTGTTTGTGGCGTTGTCCTGGGCTGTGCCGGCAGCAGTGCTCTCTACCCATCCAGTCTGAGGGACTGGCACTTTATTCCCAGCATCTTGAAGGTTTTAGGTCTTGTAGCAGCTTCTCGTATTTGCGCCGTCTCTGCGTGTTTGCGCCAGAGCTGCCGTCTCATAAGGGGCCGTGACGTTCGGCTCCTTTTTTTTCTGGGGTTGCAGTAGAGGCTCCTCGCCCTCACCCCTGCCTCCCCGCAGGTAATTTTTGCTGTTGCCGTCTCTGGTTTGTAGTCATTTTTGTTGTGGAGCATTTTTGGTGTTATTGCTGTCGGGTCGTCTATAATGTTGTGTGGAGCATCTGTCTAAGCACGTGCGCGTTTGGCTCGGAGCTGCTCTGCCCGGAGGTGTAGAGTTAGGAGCGGGCGGACTGAGTTTAGGAGTCCACGATTGATCTGTGGACATGTTATCCTGCGTAGGCAGAGGTTGTGCGGTCATCTGGGACGGAGTAGCCGTGGGCAGGGGAGCGGACAGTCCGTTCCCCAGTGGTCTTTGGGACTCAATTAGACCTTGTTGTGGGATTCCTGAATAGAAAGCAGACCCGTGGAATGGTCAAGCTGTTGATGAGCTCCTTGGTAACTTGTTGAATACCTTGATTTCAGATGCAGAGGGACAACTTGGCACAAAAGAGCGCCGGAGGAGGCGAGCCGAGCGCCGGAAGCAAGTGGGTCTGTGCGTGGTGGGAGCAGGAAGCTGTGCTGTGTGGCTCTAGCTAAGTTTGGTCGTTTCTCTCTTTTCTAGGCGTGAGGCAAAGTGGAAAGCTGGGTATCGGCAGCGCAGCTCCTCTGGCAAGGTGAGCACGGAGCCGTGGTAGGGGCGAGGAGGAGCGTGGGGCCAGGGTTTCGTTCAAAGAGCTACAGTTCTTTGTTTCTCGCCGTCTTAGGCGTCACAAGCGATGAGGGTTTGTGACCGCACCCGCACCACGACACGCTGACCGGACCGCCCTGGAACTCAGCAGGAGGTGGGTGTTGCGGAAGGGGTCGGCGTTTGCCCCGCGGCGCCGTGTGCCAGCGCAGCTTAGCGAGCGTGTGCTTTCTCGTGTTCCTGCAGGCGCTGAAGAGGAACCCGGCGACGCGGGAAGACGCCCGTTGGCACACGTGGCATTTTCCTCTGCTGAAGATGGGTTCGGTCCCTCGGCCCTCTGAAAGCTAAGTGGAGGCGCGAGGGCTGGGAAGGGGCTGGGAAGTGCAGGGACGGTGGGCTTAGCTCTGCTAAGGGCAAGGGCCGTCCAGGAACCGTGCCCTTGGCGCGGGTGAAGGGCCCGGGGACCTTTACCGTGCGATGCCAGCGTGTGCCGGGCAGGGCAGCTCCAGCCTGCGTCTGCGTTGTGGTGTAGTTCGGGAAGCCTGCCTTGCGCCTGTCAGATGATCCTGGGGTCTCGTTGCGTTCGAGGGGCACGAAAGGCATCTCGGGTGCCATCCCGGAATCTGGAACGCCGGTGCCGATCGGCGTAGTGCCGATTGGGCGCTGGTTTTCTGGTGTCGGCATCCGAAAGCGTGGCGGGTTCTTGCCTTTCGACCGCTTCTGGTCAGGGGTGTTTGTGGCGTTGTCCTGGGCTGTGCCGGCAGCTGTGCTCTCTACCCATCCGGTCTAAGGGACTGGCACTTTATTCCCAGCATCTTGAAGGTTTTAGGTCTTGTAGCAGCTTCTCGTATTTGCGCCGTCTCTGCGTCTTTGCGCCAGAGCTGCCGTCTCATAAGGGGCCGTGACGTTCGGCTCCTTTTTTTTCTGGGGTTGCAGTAGAGGCTCCTCGCCTCACCCCTGCCTCCCCGCAGGTTATTTTTGCTGTTGCCGTCTCTGGTTCGGAGTCATTTTTGTTGTGGAGCATTTTTGGTGTTATTGCTGTCGGGTCGTCTATAATGTTGTGTGGAGCATCTGTCTAAGCACGTGCGCGTTTGGCTCGGAGCTGCTCTGCCCGGAGGTGTAGAGTTAGGAGCGGGCGGACTGAGTTTAGGAGTCCACGACTGATCTGTGGACATGTTATCCTGCGTAGGCAGAGGTTGTGCGGTCATCTGGGACGGAGTAGCTGTGGGCAGGGGAGCGGACAGTCCGTTCCCCAGTGGTCTTTGGGACTCAATTAGACCTTGTTGTGGGATTCCTGAATAGAAAGCAGACCTGTGGAATGGTCAAGCTGTTGATGAGCTCCTGGGTAACTTGTTGAATACCTTGATTTCAGATGCAGAGGGATAACTTGGCACGAAAGAGCGCCGGAGGAGGCTAGTTGAGCGCCGGAAGCAAGTGGGTCTGTGCGTGGTGGGAGCAGGAAGCTGTGCTGTGTGGCTCTAGCTAAGTTTGGTCGTTTCTCTCTTTTCTAGGCGTGAGGCAAAGTGGAAAGCTGGGTATCGGCAGCGCAGCTCCTCTGGCAAGGTGAGCACGGAGCCGTGGTAGGGGCGAGGAGGAGCGTGGGGCCAGGGTTTCGTTCAAAGAGCTACAGTTCTTTGTTTCTCGCCGTCTTAGGCGTCACAAGCGATGAGGGTTTGTGACCGCGCCCGCACCACGACACGCTGACCGGACCGCCCTGGAACTCAGCAGGAGGTGGGTGTTGCGGAAGGGGTCGGCGTTTGCCCCGCGGCGCCGTGTGCCAGCGCGGCTTAGCGAGCGTGTGCTTTCTCGTGTTTCTGCAGGCGCTGAAGAGGAACCCGGCGACGCGGGAAGACGCCCGTTGGCACACGTGGCGTTTTCCTCTGCTGAAGATGGGTTCGGTCCCTCGGCCCTCTGAAAGCTAAGTGGAGGCGCGAGGGCTGGGAAGGGGCTGGGAATTCGAGGGACGGTGGGCTTAGCTCTGCTAAGGGCAAGGGCCGTCCTGGAACCGTGCCCTTGGCGCGGGTGAAGGGCCCGGGGACCTTTACCGTGCGATGCCAGCGTGTGCCGGGCAGGGCAGCTCCAGCCTGCGTCTGCGTTGTGGTGTAGTTTGGGAAGCCTGCCTTGCGCCTGTCAGACGATCCTGGGGTCTCGTTGCGTTCGAGGGGCACGAAAGGCATCTCGGGTGCCATCCCGGCATCTGGAACGCCGGTGCCGATCGGCATAGCGCCGATTGGGCGCTGGTTTTCTGGTGTCGGCAGCCGAAAGCGTGGCGGGTTCTTGCCTTTCGGCCGCTGCTGGTCAGGGGTCTTAGTGGCGTTGTCCTGGGCTGTGCCGGCAGCTGTGCTCTCTACCCATCCAGTCTAAGGGACTGGCACTTTATTCCCAGCATCTTGAAGGTTTTAGGTCTTGTAGCAGCTTCTCGTATTTGCGCCGTCTCTGCGTGTTTGCGCCAGAGCCTCTTCTCATAAGGGGCCGTGACGTTCGGCTCCTTTTTTTTCTGGGGTTGCAGTAGAGGCTCCTCGCCTCACCCCTGCCTCCCCGCAGGTTATTTTTGCTGTTGCCGTCTCTGGTTCGGAGTCATTTTTGTTGTGGAGCATTTTTGGTGTTATTGCTGTCGGGTCGTCTATAATGTTGTGTGGAGCATCTGTCTAAGCACGTGCGCGTTTGGCTCGGAGCTGCTCTGCCCGGAGGTGTAGAGTTAGGAGCGGGCGGACTGAGTTTAGGAGTCCACGATTGATCTGTGGACATGTTATCCTGCGTAGGCAGAGGTTGTGCGGTCATCTGGGACGGAGTAGCCGTGGGCAGGGGAGCGGACAGTCCGTTCCCCAGTGGTCTTTGGGACTCAATTAGACCTTGTTGTGGGATTCCTGAATAGAAAGCAGACCCGTGGAATGGTCAAGCTGTTGATGAGCTCCTTGGTAACTTGTTGAATACCTTGATTTCAGATGCAGAGGGACAACTTGGCACGAAAGAGCGCCGGAGGAGGCGAGCCGAGCGCCGGAAGCAAGTGGGTCTGTGCGTGGTGGGAGCAGGAAGCTGTGCTGTGTGGCTCTAGCTAAGTTTGGTCGTTTCTCTCTTTTCTACGCGTGAAGCAAAGTGGAAAGCTGGGTATCGGCAGCGCAGCTCCTCTGGCAAGGTGAGCACGGAGCCGTGGTAGGGGCGAGGAGGAGCGTGGGGCCAGGGTTTCGTTCAAAGAGCTACAGTTCTTTGTTTCTCGCCGTCTTAGGCGTCACAAGCGATGAGGGTTTGTGACAGCGCCCGCGCCACGACACGCTGACCGGACCGCCCTGGAACTCAGCAGGAGGTGGGTGTTGCGGAAGGGGTCGGCGTTTGCCCCGCGGCGCCGTGTGCCAGCGCGGCTTAGCGAGCGTGTGCTTTCTCATGTTTCTGCAGGCGCTGAAGAGGAACCCGGCGACGCGGGAAGACGCCCGTTGGCACACGTGGCATTTTCCTCTGCTGAAGATGGGTTCGGTCCCTCGGCCCTCTGAAAGCTAAGTGGAGGCGCGAGGGCTGGGAAGGGGCTGGGAATCGCAGGGACGGTGGGCTTAGCTCTGCTAAGGGCAAGGGCCGTCCAGGAACTGTGCCCTTGGCGCGGGTGAAGGGCCCGGGGACCTTTACCGTGCGATGCCAGCGTGTGCCGGGCAGGGCAGCTCCAGCCTGCGTCTGCGTTGTGGTGTATTTCGGGAAGCCTGCCTTGCGCCTGTCAGACGATCCTGGGGTCTCGTTGCGTTCGAGGGGCACGAAAGGCATCTCGGGTGCCATCCCGGCATCTGGAACTCCGGTGCCGATCGGCGTAGCGCCGATTGGGCGCTGTTTTTCTGGTGTCGGCAGCCGAAAGCGTGGCGGGTTCTTGCCTTTCGGCCGCTGCTGGTCAGGGGTGTTTGTGGCGTTGTCCTGGCCTGTGCCGGCAGCTGTGCTCTCTACCCATCCAGTCTAAGGGACTGGCACTTTATTCCCAGCATCTTGAAGGTTTTAGGTCTTGTAGCAGCTTCTCGTATTTGCGCCGTCTCTGCGTGTTTGCGCCAGAGCTGCCGCCTCATAAGGGGCCGTGACGTTCGCCTCCTTTTTTTTCTGGGGTTGCAGTAGAGGCTCCTCGCCTCACCCCTGCCTCCCCGAGGTTATTTTTGCTGTTGCCGTCTCTGGTTCGGAGTCATTTTTGTTGTGGAGCATTTTTGGTGTTATTGCTGTCGGGTCGTCTATAATGTTGTGTGGAGCATCTGTCTAAGCACGTGCGCGTTTGGCTCGGAGCTGCTCTGCCCGGAGGTGTAGAGTTAGGAGCGGGCGGACTGAGTTTAGGAGTCCACGATTGATCTGTGGACATGTTATCCTGCGTAGGCAGAGGTTGTGCGGTCATCTGGGACGGAGTAGCCGTGGGCAGGGGAGCGGACAGTCCGTTCCCCAGTGGTCTTTGGGACTCAATTAGACCTTGTTGTGGGATTCCTGAATAGAAAGCAGACCCGTGGAATGGTCAAGCTGTTGATGAGCTCCTTGGTAACTTGTTGAATACCTTGATTTCAGATGCAGAGGGACAACTTGGCACGAAAGAGCGCCGGAGGAGGCGAGCCGAGCGCCGGAAGCAAGTAGGTCTGTGCGTGGTGGGAGCAGGAAGCTGTGCTGTGTGGCTCTAGCTAAGTTTGGTCGTTTCTCTCTTTTCTACGCATGAAGCAAAGTGGAAAGCTGGGTATTGGCAGCGCAGCTCCTCTGGCAAGGTGAGCACGGAGCCGTGGTAGGGGCGAGGAGGAGCGTGGGGCCAGGGTTTCGTTCAAAGAGCTACAGTTCTTTGTTTCTCGCCGTCTTAGGCGTCACAAGCGATGAGGGTTTGTGACCGCGCCCGCGCCACGACACGCTGACCGGACCGCCCTGGAACTCAGCAGGAGGTGGGTGTTGCGGAAGGGGTCGGCGTTTGCCCCGCTTCGCCGTGTGCCAGCGCGGCTTAGCGAGCGTGTGCTTTCTCGTGTTTCTGCAGGCGCTGAAGAGGAACCCGGCGACGCGGGAAGACGCCCGTTGGCACACGTGGCATTTTCCTCTGCTGAAGATGGGTTCGGTCCCTCGGCCCTCTGAAAGCTAAGTGGAGGCGCGAGGGCTGGGAAGGGGCTGGGAATCGCAGGGACGGTGGGCTTAGCTCTGCTAAGGGCAAGGGCCGTCCAGGAACTGTGCCCTTGGCGCGGGTGAAGGGCCCGGGGACCTTTACCGTGCGATGCCAGCGTGTGCCGGGCAGGGCAGCTCCAGCCTGCGTCTGCGTTGTGGTGTATTTCGGGAAGCCTGCCTTGCGCCTGTCAGACGATCCTGGGGTCTCGTTGCGTTCGAGGGGCACGAAAGGCATCTCGGGTGCCATCCCGGCATCTGGAACGCCGGTTCCGATCGGCGTAGCGCCGATTGGGCGCTGTTTTTCTGGTGTCGGCAGCCGAAAGCGTGGCGGGTTCTTGCCTTTCGGCTGCTGCTGGTCAGGGGTGTTTGTGGCGTTGTCCTGGGCTGTGCCGGCAGCTGTGCTCTCTACCCATCCAGTCTAAGGGACTGGCACTTTATTCCCAGCATCTTGAAGGTTTTAGGTCTTGTAGCAGCTTCTCGTATTTGCGCCGTCTCTGTGTCTTTGCGCCAGAGCTGCCGTCTCATAAGGGGCCGTGACGTTCGGCTCCTTTTTTTTCTGGGGTTGCAGTAGAGGCTCCTCGCCTCACCCCTGCCTCCCCGAGGTTATTTTTGCTGTTGCCGTCTCTGGTTCGGAGTCATTTTTGTTGTGGAGCATTTTTGGTGTTATTGCTGTCGGGTCGTCTATAATGTTGTGTGGAGCATCTGTCTAAGCACGTGCGCGTTTGGCTCGGAGCTGCTCTGCCCGGAGGTGTAGAGTTAGGAGCGGGTGGACTGAGTTTAGTAGTCCACAATTGATCTGTGGACATGTTATCCTGCGTAGGCAGAGGTTGTGCGGTCATCTGGGATGGAGTAGCCGTGGGCAGGGAAGCGGACAGTCCGTTCCCCAGTGGTCTTTGGGACTCAATTAGACCTTGTTGTGGGATTCCTGAATAGAAAGCAGACCCGTGGAATGGTCAAGCTGTTGATGAGCTCCTGGGTAACTTGTTGAATACCTTGATTTCAGATGCAGAGGGACAACTTGGCACGAAAGAGCGCCGGAGGAGGCGAGCCGAGCGCCGGAAGCAAGTGGGTCTGTGCGTGGTGGGAGCAGGAAGCTGTGCTGTGTGGCTCTAGCTAAGTTTGGTCGTTTCTCTCTTTTCTACGCGTGAAGCAAAGTGGAAAGCTGGGTATCGGCAGCGCAGCTCCTCTGGCAAGGTGAGCACGGAGCCGTGGTAGGGGCGAGGAGGAGCGTGGGGCCAGGGTTTCGTTCAAAGAGCTACAGTTCTTTGTTTCTCGCCGTCTTAGGCGTCACAAGCGATGAGGGTTTGTGACAGCGCCCGCGCCACGACACGCTGACCGGACCGCCCTGGAACTCAGCAGGAGGTGGGTGTTGCGGAAGGGGTCGGCGTTTGCCCCGCGGCGCCGTGTGCCAGCGCGGCTTAGCGAGCGTGTGCTTTCTCGTGTTTCTGCAGGCGCTGAAGAGGAACCCGGCGACGCGGGAAGACGCCCGTTGGCACACGTGGCATTTTCCTCTGCTGAAGATGGGTTCGGTCCCTCGGCCCTCTGAAAGCTAAGTGGAGGCGCGAGGGCTGGGAAGGGGCTGGGAATCGCAGGGACGGTGGGCTTAGCTCTGCTAAGGGCAAGGGCCGTCCAGGAACCGTGCCCTTGGCGCGGGTGAAGGGCCCGGGGACCTTTACCGTGCGATGTCAGCGTGTGCCGGGCAGGGCAGCTCTCAGCCTGCGTCTGCGTTGTGGTGTAGTTCGGGAAGCCTGCCTTGCGCCTGTCAGACGATCCTGGGGTCTCGTTGCGTTCGAGGGGCACGAAAGGCATCTCGGGTGCCATCCCGGCATCTGGAACGCCGGTGCCGATCGGCGTAGCGCCGATTGGGCGCTGTTTTTCTGGTGTCGGCAGCCGAAAGCGTGGCGGGTTCTTGCCTTTCGGCCGCTTCTGGTCAGGGGTGTTTGTGGCGTTGTCCTGGGCTGTGCCGGCAGCTGTGCTCTCTACCCATCCAGTCTGAGGGACTGGCACTTTATTCCCAGCATCTTGAAGGTTTTAGGTCTTGTAGCAGCTTCTCGTATTTGCGCCGTCTCTGCGTGTTTGCGCCAGAGCTGCCGTCTCATAAGGGGCCGTGACGTTCGGCTCCTTTTTTTTCTGGGGTTGCAGTAGAGGCTCCTCGCCTCACCCCTGCCTCCCCGAGGTTATTTTTGCTGTTGCCGTCTCTGGTTCGTAGTCATTTTTGTTGTGGAGCATTTTTGGTGTTATTGCTGTCGGGTCGTCTATAATGTTGTGTGGAGCATCTGTCTAAGCACGTGCGCGTTTGGCTCGGAGCTGCTCTGCCCGGAGGTGTAGAGTTAGGAGCGGGCGGACTGAGTTTAGGAGTCCACGATTGATCTGTGGACATGTTATCCTGCGTAGGCAGAGGTTGTGCGGTCATCTGGGACGGAGTAGCCGTGGGCAGGGGAGCGGACAGTCCGTTCCCCAGTGGTCTTTGGGACTCAATTAGACCTTGTTGTGGGATTCCTGAATAGAAAGCAGACCCGTGGAATGGTCAAGCTGTTGATGAGCTCCTTGGTAACTTGTTGAATACCTTGATTTCAGATGCAGAGGGACAACTTGGCACGAAAGAGCGCCGGAGGAGGCGAGCCGAGCGCCGGAAGCAAGTGGGTCTGTGCGTGGTGGGAGCAGGAAGCTGTGCTGTGTGGCTCTAGCTAAGTTTGGTCGTTTCTCTCTTTTCTACGCGTGAAGCAAAGTGGAAAGCTGGGTATCGGCAGCGCAGCTCCTCTGGCAAGGTGAGCACGGAGCCGTGGTAGGGGCGAGGAGGAGCGTGGGGCCAGGGTTTCGTTCAAAGAGCTACAGTTCTTTGTTTCTCGCCGTCTTAGGCGTCACAAGCGATGAGGGTTTGTGACCGCGCCCGCGCCACGACACGCTGACCGGACCGCCCTGGAACTCAGCAGGAGGTGGGTGTTGCGGAAGGGGTCGGCGTTTGCCCCGCGGCGCCGTGTGCCAGCGCGGCTTAGCGAGCGTGTGCTTTCTCGTGTTCCTGCAGGCGCTGAAGAGGAACCCGGCGACGCGGGAAGACGCCCGTTGGCACACGTGGCATTTTCCTCTGCTGAAGATGGGTTCGGTCCCTCGGCCCTCTGAAAGCTAAGTGGAGGCGCGAGGGCTGGGAAGGGGCTGGGAATCGCAGGGACGGTGGGCTTAGCTCTGCTAAGGGCAAGGGCCGTCCAGGAACCGTGCCCTTGGCGCGGGTGAAGGGCCCGGGGACCTTTACCGTGCGATGCCAGCGTGTGCCGGGCAGGGCAGCTCCAGCCTGCGTCTGCGTTGTGGTGTATTTCGGGAAGCCTGCCTTGCGCCTGTCAGACGATCCTGGGGTCTCGTTGCGTTCGAGGGGCACGAAAGGCATCTCGGGTGCCATCCCGGCATCTGGAACGCCGGTGCCGATCGGCGTAGCGCCGATTGGGCGCTGTTTTTCTGGTGTCGGCAGCCGAAAGCGTGGTGGGTTCTTGCCTTTCGGCCGCTTCTGGTCAGGGGTGTTTGTGGCGTTGTCCTGGGCTGTGCCGGCAGCAGTGCTCTCTACCCATCCAGTCTGAGGGACTGGCACTTTATTCCCAGCATCTTGAAGGTTTTAGGTCTTGTAGCAGCTTCTCGTATTTGCGCCGTCTCTGCGTGTTTGCGCCAGAGCCTCTTCTCATAAGGGGCCGTGACGTTCGGCTCCTTTTTTTTCTGGGGTTGCAGTAGAGGCTCCTCGCCTCACCCCTGCCTCCCCGCAGGTTATTTTTGCTGTTGCCGTCTCTGGTTCGGAGTCATTTTTGTTGTGGAGCATTTTTGGTGTTATTGCTGTCGGGTCGTCTATAATGTTGTGTGGAGCATCTGTCTAAGCACGTGCGCGTTTGGCTCGGAGCTGCTCTGCCCGGAGGTGTAGAGTTAGGAGCGGGCGGACTGAGTTTAGGAGTCCACGATTGATCTGTGGACATGTTATCCTGCGTAGGCAGAGGTTGTGCGGTCATCTGGGACGGAGTAGCCGTGGGCAGGGGAGCGGACAGTCCGTTCCCCAGTGGTCTTTGGGACTCAATTAGACCTTGTTGTGGGATTCCTGAATAGAAAGCAGACCCGTGGAATGGTCAAGCTGCTGATGAGCTCCTGGGTAACTTGTTGAATACCTTGATTTCAGATGCAGAGGGACAACTTGGCACGAAAGAGCGCCGGAGGAGGCGAGCCGAGCGCCGGAAGCAAGTGGGTCTGTGCGTGGTGGGAGCAGGAAGCTGTGCTGTGTGGCTCTAGCTAAGTTTGGTCGTTTCTCTCTTTTCTACGCGTGAAGCAAAGTGGAAAGCTGTGTATCGGCAGCGCAGCTCCTCTGGCAAGGTGAGCACGGAGCCGTGGTAGGGGCGAGGAGGAGTGTGGGGCCAGGGTTTCGTTCAAAGAGCTACAGTTCTTTGTTTCTCGCTGTCTTAGGCGTCACAAGCGATGAGGGTTTGTGACCGCGCCCGCGCCACGACACGCTGACCGGACCGCCCTGGAACTCAGCAGGAGGTGGGTGTTGCGGAAGGGGTCGGCGTTTGCCCCGCGGCGCCGTGTGCCAGCGCGGCTTAGCGAGCGTGTGCTTTCTCGTGTTTCTGCAGGCGCTGAAGAGGAACCCGGCGACGCGGGAAGACGCCCGTTGGCACACGTGGCATTTTCCTCTGCTGAAGATGGGTTCGGACCCTCGGCCCTCTGAAAGCTAAGTGGAGGCGCGAGGGCTGGGAAGGGGCTGGGAATGGCAGGGACGGTGGGCTTAGCTCTGCTAAGGGCAAGGGCCGTCCAGGAACTGTGCCCTTGGCGCGGGTGAAGGGCCCGGGGACCTTTACCGTGCGATGCCAGCGTGTGCCGGGCAGGGCAGCTCCAGCCTGCGTCTGCGTTGTGGTGTATTTCGGGAAGCCTGCCTTGCGCCTGTCAGACGATCCTGGGGTCTCGTTGCGTTCGAGGGGCACGAAAGGCATCTCGGGTGCCATCCCGGCATCTGGAACTCCGGTGCCGATCGGCGTAGCGCCGATTGGGCGCTGGTTTTCTGGTGTCGGCAGCCGAAAGCGTGGCGGGTTCTTGCCTTTCGGCCGCTTCTGGTCAGGGGTGTTAGTGGCGTTGTCCTGGGCTGTGCCGGCAGCTGTGCTCTCTACCCATCCAGTCTAAGGGACTGGCACTTTATTCCCAGCATCTTGAAGGTTTTAGGTCTTGTAGCAGCTTCTCGTATTTGCGCCGTCTCTGCGTGTTTGCGCCAGAGCTGCCGTCTCATAAGGGGCCGTGACGTTCGGCTCCTTTTTTTTCTGGGGTTGCAGTAGAGGCTCCTCGCCCTCACCCCTGCCTCCCCGCAGGTAATTTTTGCTGTTGCCGTCTCTGGTTTGTAGTCATTTTTGTTGTGGAGCATTTTTGGTGTTATTGCTGTCGGGTCATCTATAATGTTGTGTGGAGCATCTGTCTAAGCACGTGCGCGTTTGGCTCGGAGCTGCTCTGCCCGGAGGTGTAGAGTTAGGAGCGGGCGGACTGAGTTTAGGAGTCCACGATTGATCTGTGGACATGTTATCCTGCGTAGGCAGAGGTTGTGCGGTCATCTGGGACGGAGTAGCCGTGGGCATGGGAGCGGACAGTCCGTTCCCCTGTGGTCTTTGGGACTCAATTAGACCTTGTTGTGGGATTCCTGAATAGAAAGCAGACCCGTGGAATGGTCAAGCTGTTGATGAGCTCCTGGGTAACTTGTTGAATACCTTGATTTCAGATGCAGAGGGACAACTTGGCACGAAAGAGCGACGGAGGAGGCGAGCCGAGCGCCGGAAGCAAGTGGGTCTGTGCGTGGTGGGAGCAGGAAGCTGTGCTGTGTGGCTCTAGCTAGGTTTGGTCGTTTCTCTCTTTTCTAGGCGTGAAGCAAAGTGGAAAGCTGGGTATCGGCAGCGCAGCTCCTCTGGCAAGGTGAGCACGGAGCCGTGGTAGGGGCAAGGAGGAGCGTGGGGCCAGGGTTTCGTTCAAAGAGCTACAGTTCTTTGTTTCTCGCCGTCTTAGGCGGCACAAGCGATGAGGGTTTGTGACCGCGCCCGCGCCACGACACGCTGACCGGACCGCCCTGGAACTCAGCAGGAGGTGGGTGTTGCGGAAGGGGTCGGCGTTTGCCCCGCGGCACCGTGTGCCAGCGCGGCTTAGCGAGCGTGTGCTTTCTCGTGTTTCTGCAGGCGCTGAAGAGGAACCCGGCGACGCGGGAAGACGCCCGTTGGCACACGTGGCATTTTCCTCTGCTGAAGATGGGTTCGGTCCCTCGGCCCTCTGAAAGCTAAGTGGAGGCGCGAGGGCTGGGAAGGGGCTGGGAATCGCAGGGACGGTGGGCTTAGCTCTGCTAAGGGCAAGGGCCGTCCAGGAACTGTGCCCTTGGCGCGGGTGAAGGGCCCGGGGACCTTTACCGTGCGATGCCAGCGTGTGCCGGGCAGGGCAGCTCCAGCCTGCGTCTGCGTTGTGGTGTATTTCGGGAAGCCTGCCTTGCGCCTGTCAGACGATCCTGGGGTCTCGTTGCGTTCGAGGGGCACGAAAGGCATCTCGGGTGCCATCCCGGCATCTGGAACTCCGGTGCCAATCGGCGTAGCGCCGATTGGGCGCTGTTTTTCTGGTGTCGGCAGCCGAAAGCGTGGCGGGTTCTTGCCTTTCGGCCGCTTCTGGTCAGGGGTGTTTGTGGCGTTGTCCTGGGCTGTGCCGGCAGCTGTGCTCTCTACCCATCCAGTCTAAGGGACTGGCACTTTATTCCCAGCATCTTGAAGGTTTTAGGTCTTGTAGCAGCTTCTCGTATTTGCGCCGTCTCTGCGTGTTTGCGCCAGAGCTGCCGTCTCATAAGGGGCCGTGACGTTCGGCTCCTTTTTTTTCTGGGGTTGCAGTAGAGGCTCCTCGCCCTCACCCCTGCCTCCCCGCAGGTAATTTTTGCTGTTGCCGTCTCTGGTTTGTAGTCATTTTTGTTGTGGAGCATTTTTGGTGTTATTGCTGTCGGGTCGTCTATAATGTTGTGTGGAGCATCTGTCTAAGCACGTGCGCGTTTGGCTCGGAGCTGCTCTGCCCGGAGGTGTAGAGTTAGGAGCGGGCGGACTGAGTTTAGGAGTCCACGATTGATCTGTGGACATGTTATCCTGCGTAGGCAGAGGTTGTGCGGTCATCTGGGACGGAGTAGCCGTGGGCAGGGGAGCGGACAGTCCGTTCCCCAGTGGTCTTTGGGACTCAATTAGACCTTGTTGTGGGATTCCTGAATAGAAAGCAGACCCGTGGAATGGTCAAGCTGTTGATGAGCTCCTGGGTAACTTGTTGAATACCTTGATTTCAGATGCAGAGGGACAACTTGGCACGAAAGAGCGACGGAGGAGGCGAGCCGAGCGCCGGAAGCAAGTGGGTCTGTGCGTGGTGGGAGCAGGAAGCTGTGCTGTGTGGCTCTAGCTAAGTTTGGTCGTTTCTCTCTTTTCTAGGCGTGAAGCAAAGTGGAAAGCTGGGTATCGGCAGCGCAGCTCCTCTGGCAAGGTGAGCACGGAGCCGTGGTAGGGGCGAGGAGGAGCGTGGGGCCAGGGTTTCGTTCAAAGAGCTACAGTTCTTTGTTTCTCACCGTCTTAGGCGTCACAAGCGATGAGGGTTTGTGACCGCGCCCGCACCACGACACGCTGACCGGACCACCCTGGAACTCAGCAGGAGGTGGGTGTTGCGGAAGGGGTCGGCGTTTGCCCCGCGGCGCCGTGTGCCAGCGCGGCTTAGCGAGCGTGTGCTTTCTCGTGTTCCTGCAGGCGCTGAAGAGGAACCCGGCGACGCGGGAAGACGCCCGTTGGCACACGTGGCGTTTTCCTCTGCTGAAGATGGGTTCGGTCCCTCGGCCCTCTGAAAGCTAAGTGGAGGCGCGAGGGCTGGGAAGGGGCTGGGAAGCGCAGGGACGGTGGGCTTAGCTCTGCTAAGGGCAAGGGCCGTCCAGGAACCGTGCCCTTGGCGCGGGTGAAGGGCTCGGGGACCTTTACCGTGCGATGCCAGCGTGTGCCGGGCAGGGCAGCTCCAGCCTGCGTCTGCGTTGTGGTGTAGTTCGGGAAGCCTGCCTTGCGCCTGTCAGACGATCCTGGGGTCTCGTTGCGTTCGAGGGGCACGAAAGGCATCTCGGGTGCCATCCCGGCATCTGGAACGCCGGTGCCGATCGGCGTAGCGCCGATTGGGCGCTGTTTTTCTGGTGTCGGCAGCCGAAAGCGTGGCGGGTTCTTGCCTTTCGGCCGCTTCTGGTCAGGGGTGTTTGTGGCATTGTCCTGGGCTGTGCCGGCAGCTGTGCTCTCTACCCATCCAGTCTAAGGGACTGGCACTTTATTCCCAGCATCTTGAAGGTTTTAGGTCTTGTAGCAGCTTCTCGTATTTGCGCCGTCTCTGCGTGTTTGCGCCAGAGCTGCCGTCTCATAAGGGGCCGTGACGTTCGGCTCCTTTTTTTTCTGGGGTTGCAGTAGAGGCTCCTCGCCCTCACCCCTGCCTCCCCGCAGGTAATTTTTGCTGTTGCCGTCTCTGGTTTGTAGTCATTTTTGTTGTGGAGCATTTTTGGTGTTATTGCTGTCGGGTCGTCTATAATGTTGTGTGGAGCATCTGTCTAAGCACGTGCGCGTTTGGCTCGGAGCTGCTCTGCCCGGAGGTGTAGAGTTAGGAGCGGGCGGACTGAGTTTAGGAGTCCACGATTGATCTGTGGACATGTTATCCTGCGTAGGCAGAGGTTGTGCGGTCATCTGGGACGGAGTAGCCGTGGGCAGGGGAGCGGACAGTCCGTTCCCCAGTGGTCTTTGGGACTCAATTAGACCTTGTTGTGGGATTCCTGAATAGAAAGCAGACCCGTGGAATGGTCAAGCTGTTGATGAGCTCCTGGGTAACTTGTTGAATACCTTGATTTCAGATGCAGAGGGACAACTTGGCACGAAAGAGCGACGGAGGAGGCGAGCCGAGCGCCGGAAGCAAGTGGGTCTGTGCGTGGTGGGAGCAGGAAGCTGTGCTGTGTGGCTCTAGCTAGGTTTGGTCGTTTCTCTCTTTTCTAGGCGTGAGGCAAAGTGGAAAGCTGGGTATCGGCAGCGCAGCTCCTCTGGCAAGGTGAGCACGGAGCCGTGGTAGGGGCGAGGAGGAGCGTGGGGCCAGGGTTTCGTTCAAAGAGCTACAGTTCTTTGTTTCTCGCCGTCTTAGGCGTCACAAGCGATGAGGGTTTGTGACCGCGCCCGCACCACGACACGCTGACCGGACCGCCCTGGAACTCAGCAGGAGGTGGGTGTTGCGGAAGGGGTCGGCGTTTGCCCCGCGGCGCCGTGTGCCGGCGCGGCTTAGCGAGCGTGTGCTTTCTCGTGTTCCTGCAGGCGCTGAAGAGGAACCCGGCGACGCGGGAAGACGCCCGTTGGCACACGTGGCATTTTCCTCTGCTGAAGATGGGTTCGGTCCCTCGGCCCTCTGAAAGCTAAGTGGAGGCGCGAGGGCTGGGAAGGGGCTGGGAATCGCAGGGACGGTGGGCTTAGCTCTGCTAAGGGCAAGGGCCGTCCAGGAACCGTGCCCTTGGCGCGGGTGAAGGGCCCGGGGACCTTTACCGTGCGATGCCAGCGTGTGCCGGGCAGGGCAGCTCCAGCCTGCGTCTGCGTTGTGGTGTAGTTCGGGAAGCCTGCCTTGCGCCTGTCAGACGATCCTGGGGTCTCGTTGCGTTCGAGGGGCACGAAAGGCATCTCGGGTGCCATCCCGGCATCTGGAACGCCGGTGCCGATCGGCGTAGCGCCGATTGGGCGATGGTTTTCTGGTGTCGGCATCCGAAAGCGTGGCGGGTTCTTGCCTTTCGGCCGCTTCTGGTCAGGGGTGTTTGTGGCATTGTCCTGGGCTGTGCCGGCAGCTGTGCTCTCTACCCATCCAGTCTAAGGGACTGGCACTTTATTCCCAGCATCTTGAAGGTTTTAGGTCTTGTAGCAGCTTCTCGTATTTGCGCCGTCTCTGCGTGTTTGCGCCAGAGCTGCCGTCTCATAAGGGGCCGTGACGTTCGGCTCCTTTTTTTTCTGGGGTTGCAGTAGAGGCTCCTCGCCCTCACCCCTGCCTCCCCGCAGGTAATTTTTGCTGTTGCCGTCTCTGGTTTGTAGTCATTTTTGTTGTGGAGCATTTTTGGTGTTATTGCTGTCGGGTCGTCTATAATGTTGTGTGGAGCATCTGTCTAAGCACGTGCGCGTTTGGCTCGGAGCTGCTCTGCCCGGAGGTGTAGAGTTAGGAGCGGGCGGACTGAGTTTAGGAGTCCACGATTGATCTGTGGACATGTTATCCTGCGTAGGCAGAGGTTGTGCGGTCATCTGGGACGGAGTAGCCGTGGGCAGGGGAGCGGACAGTCCGTTCCCCAGTGGTCTTTGGGACTCAATTAGACCTTGTTGTGGGATTCCTGAATAGAAAGCAGACCCGTGGAATGGTCAAGCTGTTGATGAGCTCCTGGGTAACTTGTTGAATACCTTGATTTCAGATGCAGAGGGACAACTTGGCACGAAAGAGCGACGGAGGAGGCGAGCCGAGCGCCGGAAGCAAGTGGGTCTGTGCGTGGTGGGAGCAGGAAGCTGTGCTGTGTGGCTCTAGCTAGGTTTGGTCGTTTCTCTCTTTTCTAGGCGTGAGGCAAAGTGGAAAGCTGGGTATCGGCAGCGCAGCTCCTCTGGCAAGGTGAGCACGGAGCCGTGGTAGGGGCGAGGAGGAGCGTGGGGCCAGGGTTTCGTTCAAAGAGCTACAGTTCTTTGTTTCTCGCCGTCTTAGGCGTCACAAGCGATGAGGGTTTGTGACCGCGCCCGCACCACGACACGCTGACCGGACCGCCCTGGAACTCAGCAGGAGGTGGGTGTTGCGGAAGGGGTCGGCGTTTGCCCCGCGGCGCCGTGTGCCGGCGCGGCTTAGCGAGCGTGTGCTTTCTCGTGTTCCTGCAGGCGCTGAAGAGGAACCCGGCGACGCGGGAAGACGCCCGTTGGCACACGTGGCATTTTCCTCTGCTGAAGATGGGTTCGGTCCCTCGGCCCTCTGAAAGCTAAGTGGAGGCGCGAGGGCTGGGAAGGGGCTGGGAATCGCAGGGACGGTGGGCTTAGCTCTGCTAAGGGCAAGGGCCGTCCAGGAACCGTGCCCTTGGCGCGGGTGAAGGGCCCGGGGACCTTTACCGTGCGATGCCAGCGTGTGCCGGGCAGGGCAGCTCCAGCCTGCGTCTGCGTTGTGGTGTAGTTCGGGAAGCCTGCCTTGCGCCTGTCAGACGATCCTGGGGTCTCGTTGCGTTCGAGGGGCACGAAAGGCATCTCGGGTGCCATCCCGGCATCTGGAACGCCGGTGCCGATCGGCGTAGCGCCGATTGGGCGATGGTTTTCTGGTGTCGGCATCCGAAAGCGTGGCGGGTTCTTGCCTTTCGGCCGCTTCTGGTCAGGGGTGTTTGTGGCGTTGTCCTGGGCTGTGCCGGCAGCTGTGCTCTCTACCCATCCAGTCTAAGGGACTGGCACTTTATTCCCAGCATCTTGAAGGTTTTAGGTCTTGTAGCAGCTTCTCGTATTTGCGCCGTCTCTGCGTGTTTGCGCCAGAGCTGCCGTCTCATAAGGGGCCGTGACGTTCGGCTCCTTTTTTTTCTGGGGTTGCAGTAGAGGCTCCTCGCCTCACCCCTGCCTCCCCGCAGGTTATTTTTGCTGTTGCCGTCTCTGGTTCGGAGTCATTTTTGTTGTGGAGCATTTTTGGTGTTATTGCTGTCGGGTCGTCTATAATGTTGTGTGGAGCATCTGTCTAAGCACGTGCGCGTTTGGCTCGGAGCTGCTCTGCCCGGAGGTGTAGAGTTAGGAGCGGGCGGACTGAGTTTAGGAGTCCACGACTGATCTGTGGACATGTTATCCTGCGTAGGCAGAGGTTGTGCGGTCATCTGGGACGGAGTAGCTGTGGGCAGGGGAGCGGACAGTCCGTTCCCCAGTGGTCTTTGGGACTCAATTAGACCTTGTTGTGGGATTCCTGAATAGAAAGCAGACCCGTGGAATGGTCAAGCTGTTGATGAGCTCCTGGGTAACTTGTTGAATACCTTGATTTCAGATGCAGAGGGACAACTTGGCACGAAAGAGCGACGGAGGAGGCGAGCCGAGCGCCGGAAGCAAGTGGGTCTGTGCGTGGTGGGAGCAGGAAGCTGTGCTGTGTGGCTCTAGCTAAGTTTGGTCGTTTCTCTCTTTTCTAGGCGTGAGGCAAAGTGGAAAGCTGGGTATCGGCAGCGCAGCTCCTCTGGCAAGGTGAGCACGGAGCCGTGGTGGGGGTGAGGAGGAGCGTGGGGCCAGGGTTTCGTTCAAAGAGCTACAGTTCTTTGTTTCTCGCCGTCTTAGGCGTCACAAGCGATGAGGGTTTGTGACCGCGCCCGCACCACGACACGCTGACCGGACCGCCCTGGAACTCAGCAGGAGGTGGGTGTTGCGGAAGGGGTCGGCGTTTGCCCCGCGGCGCCGTGTGCCAGCGCAGCTTAGCGAGCGTGTGCTTTCTCGTGTTCCTGCAGGTGCTGAAGAGGAACCCGGCGACGCGGGGAGACGCCCGTTGGCACACGTGGCATTTTCCTCTGCTGAAGATGGGTTCGGTCCCTCGGCCCTCTGAAAGCTAAGTGGAGGCGCGAGGGCTGGGAAGGGGCTGGGAAGCGCAGGGACGGTGGGCTTAGCTCTGCTAAGGGCAAGGGCCGTCCAGGAACCGTGCCCTTGGCGCGGGTGAAGGGCCCGGGGACCTTTACCGTGCGATGCCAGCGTGTGCCGGGCAGGGCAGCTCCAGCCTGCGTCTGCGTTGTGGTGTAGTTCGGGAAGCCTGCCTTGCGCCTGTCAGACGATCCTGGGGTCTCGTTGCGTTCGAGGGGCACGAAAGGCATCTCGGGTGCCATCCCGGCATCTGGAACGCCGGTGCCGATCGGCGTAGCGCCGATTGGGCGCTGGTTTTCTGGTGTCGGCATCCGAAAGCGTGGCGGGTTCTTGCCTTTCGGCCGCTTCTGGTCAGGGGTGTTTGTGGCGTTGTCCTGGGCTGTGCCGGCAGCTGTGCTCTCTACCCATCCAGTCTAAGGGACTGGCACTTTATTCCCAGCATCTTGAAGGTTTTAGGTCTTGTAGCAGCTTCTCGTATTTGCGCCGTCTCTGCGTGTTTGCGCCAGAGCTGCCGTCTCATAAGGGGCCGTGACGTTCGGCTCCTTTTTTTTCTGGGGTTGCAGTAGAGGCTCCTCGCCTCACCCCTGCCTCCCCGCAGGTTATTTTTGCTGTTGCCGTCTCTGGTTCGGAGTCATTTTTGTTGTGGAGCATTTTTGGTGTTATTGCTGTCGGGTCGTCTATAATGTTGTGTGGAGCATCTGTCTAAGCACGTGCGCGTTTGGCTCGGAGCTGCTCTGCCCGGAGGTGTAGAGTTAGGAGCGGGCGGACTGAGTTTAGGAGTCCACGACTGATCTGTGGACATGTTATCCTGCGTAGTCAGAGGTTGTGCGGTCATCTGGGACGGAGTAGCTGTGGGCAGGGGAGCGGACAGTCCGTTCCCCAGTGGTCTTTGGGACTCAATTAGACCTTGTTGTGGGATTCCTGAATAGAAAGCAGACCCGTGGAATGGTCAAGCTGTTGATGAGCTCCTGGGTAACTTGTTGAATACCTTGATTTCAGATGCAGAGGGACAACTTGGCACGAAAGAGCGACGGAGGAGGCGAGCCAAGCGCCGGAAGCAAGTGGGTCTGTGCGTGGTGGGAGCAGGAAGCTGTGCTGTGTGGCTCTAGCTAAGTTTGGTCGTTTCTCTCTTTTCTAGGCGTGAGGCAAAGTGGAAAGCTGGGTATCGGCAGCGCAGCTCCTCTGGCAAGGTGAGCACGGAGCCGTGGTAGGGGCGAGGAGGAGCGTGGGGCCAGGGTTTCGTTCAAAGAGCTACAGTTCTTTGTTTCTCGCCGTCTTAGGCGTCACAAGCGATGAGGGTTTGTGACCGCGCCCGCACCACGACACGCTGACCGGACCGCCCTGGAACTCAGCAGGAGGTGGGTGTTGCGGAAGGGGTCGGCGTTTGCCCCGCGGCGCCGTGTGCCAGCGCGGCTTAGCGAGCGTGTGCTTTCTCGTCTTCCTGCAGGCGCTGAAGAGGAACCCGGCGACGCGGGAAGACGCCCGTTGGCACACGTGGCGTTTTCCTCTGCTGAAGATGGGTTCGGTCCCTCGGCCCTCTGAAAGCTAAGTGGAGGCGCGAGGGCAGGGAAGGGGCTGGGAATCGCAGGGACGGTGGGCTTAGCTCTGCTAAGGGCAAGGGCCGTCCTGGAACCGTGCCCTTGGCGCGGGTGAAGGGCCCGGGGACCTTTACCGTGCGATGCCAGCGTGTGCCGGGCAGGGCAGCTCCAGCCTGCGTCTGCGTTGTGGTGTAGTTTGGGAAGCCTGCCTTGCGCCTGTCAGACGATCCTGGGGTCTCGTTGCGTTCGAGGGGCACGAAAGGCATCTCGGGTGCCATCCCGGCATCTGGAACGCCGGTGCCGATCGGCATAGCGCTGATTGGGCGCTGGTTTTCTGGTGTCGGCAGCCGAAAGCGTGGCGGGTTCTTGCCTTTCGGCCGCTGCTGGTCAGGGGTGTTTGTGGCGTTGTCCTGGGCTGTGCCGGCAGCTGTGCTCTCTACCCATCCAGTCTAAGGGACTGGCACTTTATTCCCAGCATCTTGAAGGTTTTAGGTCTTGTAGCAGCTTCTCGTATTTGCGCCGTCTCTGCGTGTTTGCGCCAGAGCTGCCGTCTCATAAGGGGCCGTGACGTTCGGCTCCTTTTTTTTCTGGGGTTGCAGTAGAGGCTCCTCGCCTCACCCCTGCCTCCCCGCAGGTTATTTTTGCTGTTGCCGTCTCTGGTTCGGAGTCATTTTTGTTGTGGAGCATTTTTGGTGTTATTGCTGTCGGGTCGTCTATAATGTTGTGTGGAGCATCTGTCTAAGCACGTGCGCGTTTGGCTCGGAGCTGCTCTGCCCGGAGGTGTAGAGTTAGGAGCGGGCGGACTGAGTTTAGGAGTCCACGACTGATCTGTGGACATGTTATCCTGCGTAGTCAGAGGTTGTGCGGTCATCTGGGACGGAGTAGCTGTGGGCAGGGGAGCGGACAGTCCGTTCCCCAGTGGTCTTTGGGACTCAATTAGACCTTGTTGTGGGATTCCTGAATAGAAAGCAGACCCGTGGAATGGTCAAGCTGTTGATGAGCTCCTGGGTAACTTGTTGAATACCTTGATTTCAGATGCAGAGGGACAACTTGGCACGAAAGAGCGACGGAGGAGGCGAGCCAAGCGCCGGAAGCAAGTGGGTCTGTGCGTGGTGGGAGCAGGAAGCTGTGCTGTGTGGCTCTAGCTAAGTTTGGTCGTTTCTCTCTTTTCTAGGCGTGAGGCAAAGTGGAAAGCTGGGTATCGGCAGCGCAGCTCCTCTGGCAAGGTGAGCACGGAGCCGTGGTAGGGGCGAGGAGGAGCGTGGGGCCAGGGTTTCGTTCAAAGAGCTACAGTTCTTTGTTTCTCGCCGTCTTAGGCGTCACAAGCGATGAGGGTTTGTGACCGCGCCCGCACCACGACACGCTGACCGGACCGCCCTGGAACTCAGCAGGAGGTGGGTGTTGCGGAAGGGGTCGGCGTTTGCCCCGCGGCGCCGTGTGCCAGCGCGGCTTAGCGAGCGTGTGCTTCCTCGTCTTCCTGCAGGCGCTGAAGAGGAACCCGGCGACGCGGGAAGACGCCCGTTGGCACACGTGGCGTTTTCCTCTGCTGAAGATGGGTTCGGTCCCTCGGCCCTCTGAAAGCTAAGTGGAGGCGCGAGGGCTGGGAAGGGGCTGGGAATCGCAGGGACGGTGGGCTTAGCTCTGCTAAGGGCAAGGGCCGTCCTGGAACCGTGCCCTTGGCGCGGGTGAAGGGCCCGGGGACCTTTACCGTGCGATGCCAGCGTGTGCCGGGCAGGGCAGCTCCAGCCTGCGTCTGCGTTGTGGTGTAGTTTGGGAAGCCTGCCTTGCGCCTGTCAGACGATCCTGGGGTCTCGTTGCGTTCGAGGGGCACGAAAGGCATCTCGGGTGCCATCCCGGCATCTGGAACGCCGGTGCCGATCGGCATAGCGCCGATTGGGCGCTGGTTTTCTGGTGTCGGCAGCCGAAAGCGTGGCGGGTTCTTGCCTTTCGGCCGCTGCTGGTCAGGGGTGTTTGTGGCGTTGTCCTGGGCTGTGCCGGCAGCTGTGCTCTCTACCCATCCAGTCTAAGGGACTGGCACTTTATTCCCAGCATCTTGAAGGTTTTAGGTCTTGTAGCAGCTTCTCGTATTTGCGCCGTCTCTGCGTGTTTGCGCCAGAGCCTCTTCTCATAAGGGGCCGTGACGTTCGGCTCCTTTTTTTTCTGGGGTTGCAGTAGAGGCTCCTCGCCTCACCCCTGCCTCCCCGCAGGTTATTTTTGCTGTTGCCGTCTCTGGTTCGGAGTCATTTTTGTTGTGGAGCATTTTTGGTGTTATTGCTGTCGGGTCGTCTATAATGTTGTGTGGAGCATCTGTCTAAGCACGTGCGCGTTTGGCTCGGAGCTGCTCTGCCCGGAGGTGTAGAGTTAGGAGCGGGCGGACTGAGTTTAGGAGTCCATGACTGATCTGTGGACATGTTATCCTGCGTAGGCAGAGGTTGTGCGGTCATCTGGGACGGAGTAGCTGTGGGCAGGGGAGCGGACAGTCCGTTCCCCAGTGGTCTTTGGGACTCAATTAGACCTTGTTGTGGGATTCCTGAATAGAAAGCAGACCCGTGGAATGGTCAAGCTGTTGATGAGCTCCTTGGTAACTTGTTGAATACCTTGATTTCAGATGCAGAGGGACAACTTGGCACGAAAGAGCGCCGGAGGAGGCGAGCCGAGCGCCGGAAGCAAGTGGGTCTGTGCGTGGTGGGAGCAGGAAGCTGTGCTGTGTGGCTCTAGCTAAGTTTGGTCGTTTCTCTCTTTTCTAGGCGTGAGGCAAAGTGGAAAGCTGGGTATCGGCAGCGCAGCTCCTCTGGCAAGGTGAGCACGGAGCCGTGGTAGGGGCGAGGAGGAGCGTGGGGCCAGGGTTTCGTTCAAAGAGCTACAGTTCTTTGTTTCTCGCCGTCTTAGGCGTCACAAGCGATGAGGGTTTGTGACCGCGCCCGCACCACGACACGCTGACCGGACCGCCCTGGAACTCAGCAGGAGGTGGGTGTTGCGGAAGGGGTCGGCGTTTGCCCCGCGGCGCCGTGTGCCAGCGCGGCTTAGCGAGCGTGTGCTTCCTCGTCTTCCTGCAGGCGCTGAAGAGGAACCCGGCGACGCGGGAAGACGCCCGTTGGCACACGTGGCGTTTTCCTCTGCTGAAGATGGGTTCGGTCCCTCGGCCCTCTGAAAGCTAAGTGGAGGCGCGAGGGCTGGGAAGGGGCTGGGAATCGCAGGGACGGTGGGCTTAGCTCTGCTAAGGGCAAGGGCCGTCCTGGAACCGTGCCCTTGGCGCGGGTGAAGGGCTCGGGGACCTTTACCGTGCGATGCCAGCGTGTGCCGGGCAGGGGCAGCTCCAGCCTGCGTCTGCGTTGTGGTGTAGTTCGGGGAAGCCTGCCTTGCGCCTGTCAGACGATCCTGGGGTCTCGTTGCGTTCGAGGGGGCACGAAAGGCATCTCGGGTGCCATCCCGGCATCTGGAACGCCGGTGCCGATCGGTCGTAGCGCCGATTGGGCGCTGGTTTTCTGGTGTCGGCATCCGAAAGCGTGCGGGTTCTTGCCTTTCGGCCGCTTCTGGTCAGGGGTGTTTGTGGCGTTGTCCTGGGCTGTGCCGGCAGCTGTGCTCTCTACCCATCCAGTCTAAGGGACTGGCACTTTATTCCCAGCATCTTGAAGGTTTTAGGTCTTGTAGCAGCTTCTCGTATTTGCGCCGTCTCTGCGTGTTTGCGCCAGAGCCTCTTCTCATAAGGGGCCGTGACGTTCGGCTCCTTTTTTTTCTGGGGTTGCAGTAGAGGCTCCTCGCCTCACCCCTGCCTCCCCGCAGGTAATTTTTGCTGTTGCCGTCTCTGGTTCGGAGTCATTTTTGTTGTGGAGGCATTTTTGGTGTTATTGCTGTCGGGTCGTCTATAATGTTGTGTGGAGCATCTGTCTAAGCACGTGCGCGTTTGGCTCGGAGCTGCTCTGCCCGGAGGTGTAGAGTTAGGAGCGGGCGGACTGAGTTTAGGAGTCCACGATTGATCTGTGGACATGTTATCCTGCGTAGGCAGAGGTTGTGTGGTCATCTGGGACGGAGTAGCCGTGGGCAGGGAGCGGACAGTCCGTTCCCCAGTGGTCTTTGGGACTCAATTAGACCTTGTTGTGGGATTCCTGAATAGAAAGCAGACCCGTGGAATGGTCAAGCTGTTGATGAGCTCCTGGGTAACTTGTTGAATACCTTGATTTCAGATGCAGAGGGACAACTTGGCACAAAAGAGCGACGGAGGAGGCGAGCCGAGCGCCGGAAGCAAGTGGGTCTGTGCGTGGTGGGAGCAGGAAGCTGTGCTGTGTGGCTCTAGCTAAGTTTGGTCGTTTCTCTCTTTTCTAGGCGTGAGGCAAAGTGGAAAGCTGGGTATCGGCAGCGCAGCTCCTCTGGCAAGGTGAGCACGGAGCCGTGGTAGGGGCGAGGAGGAGCGTGGGGGCCAGGGTTTCGTTCAAAGAGCTACAGTTCTTTGTTTCTCGCCGTCTTAGGCGTCACAAGCGATGAGGGTTTGTGACCGCGCCCGCACCACGACACGCTGACCGGACCGCCCTGGAACTCAGCAGGAGGTGGGGTGTTGCGGAAGGGGGTCGGCGTTTGCCCCGCGGCGCCGTGTGCCAGCGCGGCTTAGCGAGCGTGTGCTTTCTCATGTTTCTGCAGGCGCTGAAGAGGAACCCGGCGACGCTGGGAAGACGCCCGTTGGCACACGTGGCATTTTCCTCGGCTGAAGATGGGGTTCGGTCCCTCGGCCCTCTGAAAGCTAAGTGGAGGCGCGAGGGCTGGGAAGGGGCTGGGAAGCGCAGGGACGGTGGGCTTAGCTCTGCTAAGGGCAAGGGCCGTCTAGGAACCGTGCCCTTGGCGCGGGTGAAGGACCCGGGGACCTTTACCGTGCGATGTCAGTGTGTGCCGGGCAAGGCAGCTCCAGCCTGCGTCTTGCGTTGTGGTGTAGTTCGGGAAGCCTGCCTTGCGCCTGTCAGACGATCCTGGGGTCTCGTTGCGTTCGAGGGGCACGAAAGGCATCTCGGGTGCCATCCCGGCATCTGGAACGCCGGTGCCGATCGGCGTAGCGCCGATTGGGCGCTGGTTTTCTGGTGTCGGCAGCCGAAAGCGTGGCGGGTTCTTGCCTTTCGGCCGCTTCTGGTCAGGGGTGTTTGTGGCGTTGTCCTGGGCTGTGCCGGCAGCTGTGCTCTCTACCCATCCAGTCTGAGGGACTGGCACTTTATTCCCAGCATCTTGAAGGTTTTAGGTCTTGTAGCAGCTTCTCGTATTTGCGCCCTCTCTGCGTGTTTGCGCCAGAGCTGCCGTCTCATAAGGGGCCGTGACGTTCGGCTCCTTTTTTTTCTGGGGTTGCAGTAGAGGCTCCTCGCCCTCACCCCTGCCTCCCCGCAGGTAATTTTTGCTGTTGCCGTCTCTGGTTTGGAGTCATTTTTGTTGTGGAGCATTTTTGGTGTTATTGCTGTCGGGTCGTCTATAATGTTGTGTGGAGCATCTGTCTAAGCACGTGCGCGTTTGGCTCGGAGCTGCTCTGCCGGAGGTGTAGAGTTAGGAGCGGGCGGACTGAGTTTAGGAGTCCACGACTGATCTGTGGACATGTTATCCTGCGTAGGCAGAGGTTGTGCGGTCATCTGGGACGGAGTAGCCGTGGGCAGGGGAGCGGACAGTCCGTTCCCCAGTGGTCTTTGGGACTCAATTAGACCTTGTTGTGGGATTCCTGAATAGAAAGCAGACCCGTGGAATGGTCAAGCTGTTGATGAGCTCCTGGGTAACTTGTTGAATACCTTGATTTCAGATGCAGAGGGACAACTTGGCACGAAAGAGCGACGGAGGAGGCGAGCCGAGCGCCGGAAGCAAGTGGGTCTGTGCGTGGTGGGAGCAGGAATCTGTGCTGTGTGGCTCTAGCTAAGTTTGGTCGTTTCTCTCTTTTCTAGGCGTGAGGCAAAGTGGAAAGCTGGGTATCGGCAGCGCAGCTCCTCTGGCAAGGTGAGCACGGAGCCGTGGTAGGGGCGAGGAGGAGCGTGGGGCCAGGGTTTCGTTCAAAGAGCTACAGTTCTTGGTTTCTCGCCGTCTTAGGCGTCACAAGCGATGAGGGTTTGTGACCGCGCCCGCGCCACGACACGCTGACCGGACCGCCCTGGAACTCAGCAGGAGGTGGGTGTTGCGGAAGGGGTCGGCGTTTGCCCCGCGGCGCCGTGTGCCAGCGCGGCTTAGCGAGCGTGTGCTTTCTCGTGTTTCTGCAGGCGCTGAAGA